>NC_056748.1:703443594-703448594 GCF_019279795.1 Protopterus annectens
CATTTCTCAAAGTTCTTGTGACCGAAGTGCCAACATCTATCCCTAAACTCATCACATCAATAACCTCATCTTTAACTAGTAAAGGTTTAAATGTTCCATTCACTCTTTTAAAATGAACTTCACAAATCAGATCGTCCAATAATCGACCAGGATACCCACGTTTGAAAAACATCTCTCTCAACAAATTACATTCTTCCATGAAGTCAGCCTCTAAGGACACCATTCTTGCCGCTCAAACAAGCTGGCCTTTGACAACCGCCCTCTTCTCAAAATGGGGGTGACAACTAGAATAATGAAGGAAGGCATTTGAATAAGTTGACTTCCTAAATATCCTAGAAATAAATATTCCATTAGGGAAATCCTTAATTAATTCAACATCCAAATAGGAGATCTTATCAACCCAGAATTCCCAAGTAAATTTCAAAAAATTAGTGTAATGTGTGATGTGTTCAATAAAGGAGTCAGCCGAAGTCCAGTCACCTTTCCAAAGGATGAATATATCATCCAAATAATGGGTGTACCATGCTACCATTTGCTGGAAAACACTATCCTTAAATAAAAAGTGCTTTTCCCAATAGGCCATCACAGTGTTAGCAAAGGTGCCCCCACAAGGGGAACCCATGGCAACACCCGTTTTCTGTAAATAAAAGTCTTTAGCAAATATAAAGTAATTATTACTAAGGACCAACTCCAATAAATAAATGACAAGATCAATGCTTGAACCATCAACATGCTTTTCAAGCAGGAATTCCCTTACCCATTCACAGCCCGTGTCCTGGGGTATCACTGTATACAAATCACGGACATCGATCGTAAAAAAGTTAAAGTCTTTAGAAAAGTGGTGATGTCAGTTATGTTGCCCATTTAAGCTGTCTATTTAACTTTTTATCTTTGTCTGAAGAAGTTTGCTGATTTCAAGTAAACAAAAGCGCTTACAACAATAATCCTTTTGGACTCAGCGTGTTTTTTTTCCTTCTTTGTTTGGTTTTTAGTTTGTTTCATTTAACCTGTGTTGGAGTGTCTTAACAGATGTTTGTACAAGTATTCATTAGCTGACTGCTGAGAAAGTCCTTTTGAGGTAGGTTTCTGCCAGGAATTTTACTGCTTTAATAGTCAGTGGTTCAACAGGTAGTGCATTCACCTTTGGAGGTAGAAGATCAGAAGGTTGTGGATTCAGTTCCCATACCTGGCACTTGATACTGATAGTGCAAGGCAGCATAAGGGTGTTGCTGCTGTCCTCCTGAATGGCCATTCTTCAGATAATATGTTAAACTATTGTCCCATTTGCCTGAGTTGCGACAGCTGAAGTTGATGTAAAAGATCCCATGGCAGTTATTGAAAAAAAGTAGGGAAAGTTCCCCAATGTCCTGGCTAAATTTCCCCTAGCCAGTATGAATACCACTTCAAATTTCTCATGAAAAGTGGACACTTGACTAGTGGGACTAATCCGGTCAACAAAGAGTAAATAAATAACCTTGCTGCAAAATGGCTGCCACTACAAAGCACACGTGGATAAACAATGGCAATTCACCTATGGCACATTTTTGCGATACTGCAGGAAAGTGAAGGACTAAGCAAAAATTGTGCAGACACAGAAAGGGCTTGCAGACTCCGCAAGCAGGTGCTTTAGCTGGCAATGAGATAAGGTCGCTAAGCATTGGAAGGCAGTTACATTGTGTACAACAGAACTTCTGTAGAACTTCAGTACAGTTGGAAAGACTCCTGCAATGAAATTTTGATGTCTGTAAGAATCAAAAATTAAGCTGTCCTGTGTTATTTTTTTTTTTTTTAAGGTCAGAAGGTGAGAAAGTAGCAGCAGTGGGAGTCATGTCTAAGGATAATATACAGTCAAGTTCTTTTATCGCCATGTGTCATTCAGTTCCATTTTTTTAGTCTTACATAATCATACCATTGTAGCAGAGAGCTGATATTCCACAAAGAAAAACTTTGGTGACTTATAAATGTCCGCTAACAGAACTGATTGGCTGACTCATTCTCTTCTCCTGTCTGACAGAGCACAGGGGTATCATCTTACCTGGCTTCTTATAAAGCGGCTTGCAGACCTTGTCCTACCAAAATTCCTTCCTATCAATACCGAAACTTCATTAATATTCATATCAAAGCCATTAATAGGTACTCAGCACTATTCGTGATCTTTTTCAGACAATGCAACAGTATCACATAGACATAAAAATAACATGATTTCCAATTATCTTGAATTTGTATTCCACTCTACTGTCATACTGTTACATTATACCTTGTCATATTCCAATATAATTTGTCAAAATGCATTCACTTATATAAGAATAAACTTACTTAACCATGCTTTATAAGCACATTTAAAACTTATTCCTTCCATATTTTACCTGCTGTTATCTAATTTCATGCATCTGCAACCTGCCTCTGTGTAAGAATTTTATTGGTATCTCTTTTCTGATTTCATATCTCTGCATATTACTTAGGTTTATTTCATGAGTATTTCAATATTGTCCTTCTGAGTTGCAGCCATACCTCTGAACCTCTTAGAGCAAAAAAAAATCTGGACAAAGCCATAGATAATGGGGGGGGGTACAAATGTCCAAAACAGGGACTCTTTTTAAATAACATTCTTATAAACTTATAAAGTTGACAGAATAAAAGGTTTTCTATTAGTATGAATTTTCTGATGGGTATACAGTCTGAAACTCAAATGTCTGTCATTATTTTCTGACTTAAACCTTCCAGGATTTACCAATGATTTGCCAGAAAACCACAATTTGATGAGAAACAGATCAAAAATATGAAGCAAAAATCTGGACATTATATGAAAAACTGTACAGTTGAGAGGTATGGCTGCAGCTGAAGTGGGTGCATTTGACCCAAATCCACTCGAAGTTGACACACTTAATAAATAAATGCACTGTGCATTTTGTATAGCAGTAGTTTTGAATGGACATATGCACACGAGCAAGTAACTAAATGTGTCAGCTAGAAAACTGTCTATATTCATTAGTGCACTAATTTCTGGTTAAGTAAAGGCTAGTTAGGTAAAAAAATAATAATAAATGCAACAACAGACATTATACCATCAATGTTTTTATTACCGGAATGCTCCTTACCCCGAAGCCTGGCTTTATGATTCATTTTCCTGATTCAGAGTTTTTGTTAGTGAATTCTCTAAAGAGCCTAGAACCTTCTTTTTGAAGTGCTAGTGATTTGCTGCTTGTTTGCTGCAGTCCCATCCAAAAATGGCATGTTATATTTACAGTATCAGGGGACCATAAACAGAATTTTTTAAGATTAAGATGAATAATAAAGGTTGCTCTGTCAGCTTCCTGGCACACTGATCAAAATGATGGAATCTAAATCAAGGGCTGGAGATATCCTTCGCCCCAGGTTAGAAAAAGCTTTGCTGATTAAAGCCATTTCTGCTTGTAAGTTTCTATATCCACAGAAGACTGCATTTATCCTCTCATGACAGTGTTTCTCATAATGCAAAAGCAGTATTGATGCTTCTTAAAAATGGGATCAGTTTTAACTTTCAGAAGGAAACAGACCCACATATATGTTCCATTTCCTCGGGTTATTTAAACCACAGTAGCATTTTGTTAAATCTAAGAGTTTATCTTAGTCAACTACTCTGACTTTAAAACAAATGTGTTCAAAGTGAGAATTAGAGTTAAAAGATATGCAACAAATAAAGATATAATTTCTTAACAGAATTCACTTCCGTTCTGTTTTGCAGAGCAAGGTAGTTTTAGTTTTCATATAGGTCTGTCTTGAATGTCTTAGAAATGCTCAAATGGTGTGTATCTGACCAGATGCATTTGTATGTGCTTACATATATATATATATATATATATATATATATATATATATACATATATATATATATATATATATATATATATACGTGTGTGTGTGTATGTGTATATGTGTATATGTGTGTATGAATAAATATCTGTATAAATGATAATAATAATAATAATAATAATAATAATAATACTATTTGTTAACCACACAGACCCGCTGGACACACAGTCCTGTTTCAGAGTCGACCCTGGAATAATGAATGATTAAGTGACTTACTCAACATCACACAGTAGGCAAATGAGAGTGGAGGAAATCAAACCTTGTACCTTCAGAACTGCAGCTTATAGCATTAACCTACCCCA
This sequence comes from Protopterus annectens, assembly GCF_019279795.1. Classification (NCBI taxonomy): domain Eukaryota; kingdom Metazoa; phylum Chordata; order Ceratodontiformes; family Protopteridae; genus Protopterus; species Protopterus annectens. The sequence goes on from NC_056748.1 coordinate 703,447,749, forward strand.
CCAAGTGCTAGACAGTATATATATATATATATATATATATATATATATATATATATATATATATATATATGGTTTTTGTGATATAAAAAAATGAGACCACAATAAATCATTTCAAAACTTTTCCCACCTTTAATGTAACCTAAAACCTGTACAATTCAATCCAACCTACAATAAGCTGGTTGCATAAGTGTGCACACCCTTAAACTAATACTTTGTTGAAGCACCTTTTGATTTAATTACAGCATTCAATCTTCTTGGGTAGGAGTCTATCAGCATGGCACATCTTGACTTGGCAATATTTGCCCACTCTTCCTTGCAAAAGCACTCCAAATCTGTCAGATTGCAAGGACATCTCTTGTGCACAGCCCTCTTCAGGTCACCCAACAGATTTTCTGTTGGATTTAGGTCTGGGCTCTGGCTGAGCCATTCCAAAACTTTAATTTTTTCTGGTGAAGCCATTATTTTGTTGCTTTGGATGTATGCTTGGGGTCATTGTCATGTTGAAAGGTGAAATTCATCTTCATCTTCAGCTTTCTAGCAGACGGCTGAAAGTTTTGGGCCAAAAGTGACTGGTATTTGAAACTATTCATAATTCCATCCACCTTGACTGAAGTCCCAGTTCCAGCTGAAGAATAGCAACCCCAAAGCATGATACTGCCACCACCATGCTTCATTGTGGGGAAGTGTTCTTTTGGTGATGTGAAGTGTTGTTTTTGCTCCACACGTACCTTTTGGAATTGTGGCCAAAAAGTTAAATCTTGATCCCATAAGACCATAACACATTTTCTCACATGCTTTTGGGAGGCGGTGTATTGTTTTGCAAATTATAGCCAGGCCTGGGTGTTT
>NC_056748.1:703453594-703491094 GCF_019279795.1 Protopterus annectens
CATAGGTGACCTCCAAACCCTGGATCCTACCCAGTTTCTTCTTGAAGGGCAGATCCTGCCTGTTAAATCTATCAGATCTCTTTGAAAGTGTGACCACCGCCACTCATGGGGGCAGATCTGTGCACACAGCATACCTCGACTTGGCAAAGGTTTTCAACACAATCCCACATTCAGGCATTACCAATAAATTTAGCAAACTGAATGTAAACTCCTTCATTGTAAGATGGGTTGCCAACTGGCTCACAAACTGGACACACACTATCAAAGTGGGTGACTTCACATCAGCCAGCAGACCTGTTACCAGCGAGGTGCCACAGGGGTCAAGGCTGGGCCCCCTACTGTTTGGTATATACTTCACAGAAGTTCAGGTTAAAACCAAAGGGTTGTGGCTGACCAAGTTTGCAGATGACTGAAAGCTAGGTGCAATCATTGAATCCTCAAATGATGTTAGCATACTCCACGAGGGTCTCACACAGACCAGTGACTGGTGTATCTGTCATGGTCTCAAACTGAATGCAAAGAAATGTATCATCATTCCTTTCAGCACAAACAATGTCCCTTCACACTATCAAATCAACAACAGTACCCTAAGTACCCATGAGGTGGTAATGGACCTGGGATCACAGGTTGACCTCGACCTTAACTTCGACCACCACATATCTACTGTTGTAAGGAGAGTTTTCCATGTAGCTCACTTGATTAGTAAAGGCATCACCTCGATAGCAAAAGAAGTTATAACCCTCTGCTATACTCTGCACTTATCCGTCCCAAAATTTAGTGTAACACACCATTTGGTATGTGCCATACTAAGCATCTACACCAGTTAGAGAGACCTCAGAGGTTTCTAACAAAGAAGATCAGGGCCTTTAGCATGTGCCTTACATAGACTGACCAAAATCACTGTAACTATACTCTGTATCATATAGACTTCTCAGGGGAGACTTATGGCTGGTCAACAACCTAGACAGCAACCCAAGACCCAAACCTAATGAACTTACTGCATATCTGTAACTCAAATGGGTCTAGGAATACCCATTCAGGAACTTAAATATGGCCTGTGACTTAAATAGGACATGCTGGAGGGACAGATTTATCTCCCAGTGACTGCCACGTCTTTGGAACAAGCTACCAATTCATGTGAAACAGAGCACCTCTATGACACTGTTCAAGAGGAATTTGGACAAGTAGATGGGGCACCGTAAATTCTTACCGAGGATAGTGCCCACAACCCTCTTGGACATAGGAAATCATCAGTAAATGCATTCTTCGGTATTGACTAGTACTTCTACAGTATTACATTGGGTTGAAATGGCTAGGCTTAAAATGATCTCTGGTCAATAGCCTAGTAATTGCCTATGATCCTGTGATCCTATTAATCTTTTGTGTATACCTGTGCCATGTGTTTTAATGAAATCTATATAACTCAAATTCCTGAGCCATGCAGTAGTGTAGAGGAATAAAATATGCCCTAGGTGACCGAGGTTGTATTACCGTCTCAGGCATGTGAAACACATTGGGGGAAGGAAGGAAGGATACAGCTCTCCGGGGGGAGGGGTCATCATGCACCTGCATGGTCCTTGCACTGGAGTCTTTATGGAAGACAAGGACACATGGGGGGGCATGCCTATAATTGGGAAAGCAGGAATTGACTGAGTCACTGCTGAGGCAGGACAATACACTACACTTCCCCATTGCATGCATTACAGGCACATATGGGGAGCTAATGGGGAAGTTAGGGCATAAAGAAGAAACCCCCCTCTGTCAACAATATAATGCTGCATCAGAAGGCCTCAGTCTCCTCACCAGCCCTTACTATGAGTTGGAGTAAGTCCAGGGAGTGTGAAGCACTGCCTGGTAGACCAGAAGTAGATGAGGAAGGACAAGCAATGCTCAGCTGCAGGAGGGAAAAAAGAAGTGAAACAAACAAACAAACAAACAAACAAAAAACTCACATTCAGAGCCACTGTAGAATTTATAATCTTTTTCTTCCACCAGAGAACTTTGACAGAATAGATTTCTATCACATGACACTTTTGCTGTGACTCTGTCCTCATGATGTCAGTTTATGGGAAAGATCTTAAGATTGCTGCATAGACTGCTGTATATTAACATGGATTATTCAAAGAATACAAGAAATATGGTGTCTGTGGCTACTGGACAACACGATTAATGTATACAGTAAACAGCAAATTTATAGCCAACACTCAGTTGCTTATCTACTGCTTGGTTAATGTCTGGGTATCTATAAAGTATACTAAGTGTTGATGGGGTGTTGCGAGACCATTGCCCTTTAAACATTATCTTGTTTCATATAATAATCTAAATAGGGAAGTGTATATGACCCTACAGTGACTTCCTGCTTACATAAACTACTGTGTTTGCCTGGTTGTGTACTAATTTTCCTTGCTTTCCCTATAAATAGTTGAGAAGTGACCCCCCCCCTTCAAAAAAAGCTCCTGAATCACAATTAAATGATAAAACAACAATACTTGAAGCTACTATCACTGATGAGACAAAGCATCCATCCTCCAATGCGCACTAACGTATTAATTATACTCATTCTGTGGGAAAGGAGAAACTCCCCAAAACAGCACACAGCAGCGTTATCAAACAGCAACCTCCCTGTGGCTATGAGCCTATAATATTAAGTATGATGGAAAATAAATTCAATCATTTGGATCAGGGAGTTAAGTCTTAATCAACCTGATCATTGAAAAAATCTGGGGTAACAGCTGAATCTGCTTCGACTTGAGAAAAGAGCATCATTACAGTAACCATCTGTCTTTTTCTGTTCCCTGGGAGCCTTATCCAAACTCTTCTCACGAGTTTCATCAAATGATCATTCCAAAGGGAAGTATGCATTAATTAAACAAAGTAAGGGTGGCATACAGTCATTCTTTGCAGTAAGGCTGATATTGTAACGACCAAATAATTAGTCAGTGCTCCCAAGCTTTGGACTTTCATGACTCTCTCTCCTTTGTTCTCCGGTGTTTTTGTGAACTCAGCATTAAAGATTTATGCCACATGCTTTCACATATGGTATCTGACATGCTGAAATTAGATTTATTTCAAATAGCTATTTGGCTACTTACTTTTACTAAGCGGCACAATGGGAAAGTTTTGAATCACCAGTACATTGTTTACTAATTAAAAACTGTTATCCCCTGCTGAAAGATCTGATGGCATTAGATATTAGGGACTTCTTCTCTGCTGTAGATCTATATTTAATGAACTAATGCTATGACAACTTTCATTTTTATATTTCATTTGGTATTTGCTCCATTATTGTCTGGCAGTTATAGAGGATTAAGGCTATGAGACGTTGACAAACTGCAACTGTGTCTTGTAATCCATGGTCTGTTCAGCTTTTATCTGCCTACTTTGTGATTTTTGAGGTTATGTGCTATGCACAAAATGCACATATGAAAACACTATAAAATGAAATGATCTTATGCAGTTATGCTGCTGTGTAAAAAGTATATTATTTCAAAAATCATTTACAAGCATTCCTGTTAAATATGGATCACCTTCTAATATTCAAAAGGCCATATCATCGAATTTCATTTTCATGAGATGAAAATCGTGAAAATGAAATACCCAAAAGACAAATTTTTCCCAGGGCAAGAAAACTCTTGCCTAAACTGCAATGAAACACACAATGGAGTAAATAAAACCCACCTTGGTGGTGAGCTATACCCCCCACATCCCCCAATGTGGGAGCTTTGCCCCCCACAGCCCCTTAACTATATGTACTAACTCTGGGATCACAGTACAGTGTAGAAAAGGACATGTTGGACATTGAGTTTACTTGCCTTGGGAAAAAAATCACCTTTTGGGTATTTCATTTTTCACAATTTTTGTCTCACAAAAATACATGGTTTATCTATTTGTTTATCTATTATTTCATGGTTTATCTATTTGCATCTACTTCATATCTGATGTTCTCTAGACCCATCAATTGTTATTTAACCTACTGTATGTACAAATATTCTCTAACTGTTGATTTTCTTATTATGTTTCATGGTGGTTTTAATTTTTTACTTTTTATTATAAAAATATGTAATACTTCTGGAGCTGTTCTCCTTGGGTCTCCACTGAAAATGGGCCCCTGGCTTACTTGGACTAACCCGGTTAACAAATGTCAGTAAATGAATAAATAAATAAATAAATAAACAAACAAATTCAATGATATGGCCTTTCAAATTTTAGAAGGTGATCCATTTATACACACACACATATATATATATATATATATATATATATATATATATATATATATATATGGGTCTATTGTTTTTGGTCAAAGTTTCAGTACTTCGAACTTCACTTATATGAACCCACTTGTTCGAAGTACTGAAACTTCGAAAGCTGACTACAGAACAATACAGTGCAAAATGAGAATATTCCCTTTTCCTCCCTGTAGTGCGATCTCAGAGTTGCTATATTTAAGTAGTGGGGGGGTGGGGGCACAGCCCCCCACATGGGGGGTGCAGGGGGGCTTGTCCCCCTGCAAAAGCATGTTTTTTTTTTTTTGTGAGGCGATCGAGTGTCTAGACTTCAGCGAGAGTGCACTTTCATTGAAGTGCACTTTCGCTGAAGTGGGATTCTACTTTTCATTTTCAGTTACATGACAATTTGTTGTAAAGTAGTAGAGCCATATTATATATATATATATATATATATATATATATATATATATATATATATATATATATATATATATATGGCAGCAGTGTCATGCTTCCAACGTTAAGACTGCAGCATGTTACATCTGTGATTCCTGTGATTATTCCCTCCCTAATTACCAACATAGGCTATAGAGTTGTTATATTTGATTTTACTTGTGTTATATTACTGTATATTCCTTCCTCTCTCTGTCATTCTTCCTTGGTTTAATTTGAAGGACATTTATACGATTTGCTCTTTGTTGCTATTGCAGTTGTATTTTCTATTGCAGTGTAGTCCAAGTTTTGATCAGTCATTGACATGTGTATGCTTTTATTTAAATGTTTCTATCTGTCCACTTAATCATTTGTTACTATTTTTCTGACTGTGCTGTTTAAAAAAGTGGTAAAAATGCCACATCCTTAGCTTTTCCAAATATTTTTGTCTGCTGAACTTGTTCTCCCTTTGTCTTCCCTGAAGAAGGCCAAGAACTCTGAAAGGCATTCATGATCATCAGCTTGTACTAAATAAATAAATACATACATGTAAAAATGTATTCTGTTATAAATCATATAATCTTCAGCTGTTTTATTTATATTTACATTAACTTTGTGGCATTATATATGCATTCTAAATTAAAAGGGCAGAATACAGTCAGTTCTGATGGCAGCCTGCCTTATGGATTGGGAAACATTCTGAGAATGTCTTAATTACTTCGAGAGAATGGCCTTTCCAAGAGACAATCCACCCATTTCTTAAGTACAGATTTTAAACACTGCTTTTGTTAAGAGAAACAAAAAAGCGTTGATTTGTTGACTTTGGTTGCTTTCTTCAGGTCAATAGATTGAAGTAATTTGTGAAGATTTAGCACGCACGTACACACATCAAACAGACCTCTTCTGACGCAATCAATGGCAAGGCTATAAACCAGAATCTACTTACAGAGGCAAGGACCAGAGAGGCGATTTTTATGAAGGCTGTTGTTTTACAAGTTGCTCATGTAAAGTTGTACTCTCTTTTGAATGAGGTTACCATTATTGTTTTGCTGTGAAGTGCCTAATGTCTTATATGCAAAGAAAGGCATTTTTGATAAAGCAAGCTTACTATATCATGCAAATAACAATCCTGCTACTGTATAACACAGTTTAAAGGACGGCCATCTGTGAAAATTAGGACTTCTGGATTTTACCACAGATAAATTATGGAATCCATTACAAAAGTGCCTTTTACCTTTTCTATAAAAGCTGATTGTATATTTGCAAAGTATAATGATCTTACTATGCTTTTCAAAGTTGGTATTTTACAATGGTCACTGAATGACAACCTAACAAAGCAGTGAGTGGCTAAACATTGATTTAATTTTCATTATAACTAGTTAAACATGGAGAAAATAAAGAGAAAAGAAAATAAAAGAATGTTTTTGCAGTAGGTGAAACTACTGTACACCCCTGCACCACCACATCTGCACAACATTTGAGTTAAAGAGAAACCTGCACCACACCCTAGTTCTGTCAGTTTGCTATTTTAAATGGACATTTTTTTTCACAGAATGCAGGAATTGTGGAAACACACTTAATTCCTGTTACATCAAAATAAATTAAACAAACAGATGTCAGTCTACCAGACAACAGCTTAAGATAGTGAAATATTTAAAAAAATTCAGTTTCTGGTAAATAAGTATGAAGCTGTAATACAGGTTTGAAATTGTCTTGAAATAACTTAATTTAGAACCTAAGCCTAGATGTAACTGCGGTGGTGGTGCTGCGGTAGCGTTGTCGCCTCACAGTAAGACATTGTCCTGTTCGATTCTCAGCTAGAGCGTCTTCTGTGTGGTGACGTGTGAATGGGTGTAACTTCGTTGAAGGTTGCGCATCAGAGCTGGCAACTCGGCATGTAAAAATCTGCTGCCAATCATTAGCGGACTGGAGTTCCACTGTGGCGACCCCTAACCGCGAAAAGCCGAAAGACACAAGGACCTAAGCCTAGATGATACCATAAAGCATGCAGCAGAATTGGAACATTAATTGAACTCTTTGTTGATAAATGCTGCACATGCACCTCTGCAAAATTCAACAGGCTGCTTTGTCTTTATTATGTTACCTAGGACAGGTGAAGAGGGATAATGGTAACATTTAGGTAAATGACTTCCTGGCAAAGTCACCTTGAAAACACTTCATTTATTAACCATACCTACCTATCAAGCAAAGAATTGCTTTTCAGGGGTAATCTGATAGCACTGTCTGGTTAAGTATCTTGGTCAGAGTCATGCAGCAAGCAGGCAGTGACTGAAGGACTCAAACCTAGAACCACTGAGTGAAGCTTAGCAGCTCCTGGCCTGAATCCTAATATACAAGACTTTGTTTTGAGGTAAGTCAAATTGCAAAGCACCTCATAATACAGCTTGAGTTGTGAGAATATGTCAATAGGTTTATTGTAATATTTTACAAAGGTAACAGTGGTCGTCTGCAGAAACATTTGGAGCCTTTTTTAAATATGTCTCAAGACTGAGTCTTTTTTTAAATATGTGGCAGGACTAGCATTCATTATCATTGAAGCTGTGAAGTAGAAATCTCATCAGTTTAAAGTGTGTTCATCTGTAAGAGCACACAAGTATTCAGATACATCATACACCAATTCCTGTTCAATTAATATACCTATATTTTGCAAATACTTCAACTTTTTACAATAAATGTTCCTACTGTTTACAAATAAATGATGCACTGTGCTTAGCAAATAAATGTGTGTTAGCCTGTGTGTGTGTGTGTGTGTGTGTGTGTGTGTGTGTGTGTGTGTGTGTGTGTGTGTGTGTGTGTGTGTGTGTGTGTGTGTGCGCGTGCGCACAACAGCATGTGTATAATGCTTATTACGACCATACACCTGACAGTATCAGAAATTCTAATGGTAAGCATAACAACCTTAAATCTTACTATAACTGCAGCTGTATAACACAGACCGGATCTGTTCCAGAAATTAATCCTATGTTGTACCTCTTGACAAAGCCACAGCTAGAGTATGTACCACTGAGTGCAGTAGCCCAGTCAGGAAAAAAAAAGGTATTCTGCCCGACAATGTACCAAACTGCTTGCTACAAATGTAAGAAGCAGCTTGCTTCAGTTATTTTACCCCCCACGCGCGCGCGCGCGCGCGCGCACACACACACACACACACACACACACACACGCGCGCGCGCGCGCACACGCACACACGCACACACACACACCACACACACACACACAGACACACAGACACACAGACACACAGACACACACACACACACACACACACACACACACACACACACACTGCTTCTGGACTTCAGCGCTGAGTGTAAATACACTGTTGGCATTTATTTCTAAATGCTAGTCCTGCAATACCACACCATCAAAAACTTCTGATTGCACCCCCGTAACACCTTGCACCTGGGGCACCAGCCCCACTTGTCCCACCCTAGCAGCACTTCTGCTTCTTAACACAGCTTGAAATTATATGTCTAATCTTAATTTGCATTGCTAGATTTAGCTAAGATTAAGTTCACAGCCCCGACACTAAAGGATAACAGTGTCCAATATGCAGGAACCTTTACAAATGCACTCTATGAGCACCTACAAGGATGCATGGATTGTGCCATCCCTAGCAAAACCAAGACTCACTCTCCTAAGAGAAGGAAATCAGCCTTGCGGACCCCTGCCATAAACAGGCTATACAATAGAAGGAGGAAATTTGTTCAGAAAAAAAGCAAATCCCAAGAAGGAAAGACATCCCTGATCAGTATCAGTAATAAACTGAGGTCCCTCATGAAATCATCCAAGGCTAACTTCGAAAGAAAAATAGCCAGGGATTCAAAAGATAACCACAAAGCCTTCTTTAGCTATGTCAGGAATCTAAGTGGCAACTCGCAGATATGCTCTGAGTTAGTGCAAAATAGTACAAAATATATTGAACCCACTGCTACTGCCAACATCCTGGCAGATAGATTCAGTGCAGACTTCACCCCCCTCTCACCCCCAAAAGGCCCACAACAATACCGGAAAAGTGTAGTGTCCCGGAAATCACAGATGCACAGGTGAAAACAGCCCTTTCAAAAGCCAAAAGCACAGTATCAATGGGGCCAGATGGTGTCCCAGGCTGCGTCTTGCATGAACTACAGAACCAACTAACCCCCCACCTAAACACACTGTTCAACCTCAGCCTCTCCACAGGCTACATGCCCATAGAATGGCACACAGCAATGGTTATTCCGCTCCACAAAGGAGGGGCCACAACTGACCCTGGCAACTATCGCCTGACGAGCCTGGTCTGCAAGGCTATGGAGCGCATCATCATGGAACTCATTAACAAAGACATTGGGAACCTCCAAACACTTGACCAGACCCAGTTCGGCTTTGTTAAGGGCAGATCATGCCTACTAAACCTGGTTGACTTCTTTGAGACAGTCACCAAGGCCATAGATGAGGGGAAGGTGGTTCACACAGCCTACCTTGACCTCGCCAAGGCTTTTGACACCATTCCCCACTCGGGAATTATAGAAAAATTCACCAGCCTGAACATAAACCCCTACGTCACGAGATGGGTTGCCAACTGGCTTACAGACAGAACTCACACGGTAAGAATAGCGGGCTCCAGGTCTGACTCTAAACCAGTCCCACAAGGCTCAGTCCTGGGACCCCTACTGTTCGGCATATACTTCTCAGAAGTACAGGGAAACACAGGAGGACTATGGCTAACCAAGTTCGCCGATGACTGCAAACTGGGAGCCATAATTGACTCTCCGGCTGACACGGACATTCTCCAAAAGAGCTTTACTGAGATGGACACCTGGTGTCAAAGTCATGGTCTCAAGCTAAATGCCAAAAAATGCATAGTCATCCCGTTTGGGAAAAACAAAACACCCATGAATTACCACATAGGTGGCAGCCCCTTAATACAGAAGAAGTAATAAAAGATCTGGGGACCCAGGTAGATAGTAATCTCTCCTTTGGCAATCATATTGCCAAAGTAGTTAGGAAATCCTTCTATGTAGCCCATCTAATTACTAAGGTGTTCGCATCTAGAAATAAAGAGGCCCCTCTACTCGTCACTCATCAGACCCATCATAGAGTACAATGCACCATTTGGGATGTACCTCACAAGACACTTCCAACAGCTGGAAAGACCACAAAAGTACCTCACCAAGAGGATTACTGGCCTGAAACATATGTCTTATGCAGCCCGACTGGAAAACTCCAGCTGTACTCAGTGGCATATCGCTTACTCATAGGTGATCTCTGCCTGACTTACAAAGCCATGTCCAACTCAGAATTGATGGACATGCTCCACCTAAAGAATCCAAGTCACTGTGATCCACTCACTCTAGTGAGCTAAACCTCACCACAACAATAAATAGAACATGCTGGAGGGATAGATTCCTGTCACAGAGACTCCCCATGCTTTGGAACAAAATTCCTAACTACATTAGGCAGAGCCCCTCACTAACACTCTTCACGAGAAACCTTGACGAGTGGATGGGTAACAGAAAATACACCCCTGGGATCACTTCATTGACTCAGTTAATTAATCAATGGGGCAGCGAAAGCTGACAAACACTGGCTAGGCTTATAAATGCCCTCAGGCAGATAGCCTAGTACCTACCTATGAAGCTATGAACCTATAGTCGTTTAAGGTTGACTATAAATTCCTGCTGGGGCAGCATTATTGTTAAGAACAGAGACAGGGCGAGGTGGGTTTGTAAGCTGGTGCTTTTGTACTTGTTTGTGTGCTCTGAAGTATCATATTGTTTTCTTTCTGTATTATATCAACTATAATGTCTTAATAAATATCTACTACTGTATTTCCTGCAGTATGCATATGTACGTTGTTCCTAGTCTTGGAGTCTTGGTGCCCGTGCTCTAACACTAACTGTAGTATGATATTTCTTACCAGTTCTTAAAGCCTTTCATTTTCTCTCGACTGGTACCTGGGGGATAAAGTGATAGGAATGATTCATAAGCAGACCTTTTAATATTAAGTGTTGAGTGTTTGTAATAAAAGAATTTCTAGTCATTTGCCAGCCTGTGTAGAAACCAGCACCTAATACTGTATATTGAGCCATTATTTACTGTCAAAGACATTGACTGGCAGCAAAATAAATTGTGTTGGTCCAGCCCTCTTTGACCTCTCCTTCTGCTGGTAACCATTATGAAAAGTACACTATTTGCCTTGTGTCTGAGGACTTAACATTCAACTTCACTGCTCTGTTCTGGTGGTCAAGCAAGCAACCCACTGTGCGTGTAGCGAGATTAAAGACTTCAGTGCTTTCTTATAACTCATTTTACAAAAATAGGGCTTTCAAAATGGTGAAAAATAAATTAGCTTCATTTATATGAGATCTTTGCAAACATAAATCAAATGTACTCATCTTTCCCCATTGTTTTCTGTGAATGAAAAACATCGCAAAAAGAATTGTCTGCTCAGAACATTTGCAATAGGACTCCCAGATTTCTGTATGTATGATATATATCACATATATATCTATGCATTTATCTAGTTTTATATATATATATATATATATATATATATATATATAAATATATATATATATATATAGAGAGAGAGAGATAGATAAATATGGTTTATTATTCGTTTATCATAGCTAACATCGACCTCTGTGTTGTTGACCTAATTTGAATGACAGGTATGTGATAAAGGATAATCCCTGGGGAAAGGGAATATGGTCCATCCCCAGGGATTGTGTGATTTTTGGATTTAGCACATGTAATTAGCATGGAATGTGCCCCCCCCCCCCTGAAAAAAACAGTCTTTGAAAAAATGCATGGTCTTGGAGCTTTTCAATATTCTTGTGTCAGTGTTAACCACACTGACGTAACACTATGTATGTGTGTGTGTGTGTGTGTGTGTGTGTGTGTGTGTGTGTGTGTGTGTGTGTGTGTGTGTGTGTGTGTGTGTGTGTATGTGTGTATATCTGTATAAAATACAGGAGTGTGAGACTTACTCCATATTGATGGGATTATCCCCCCAGCCTCCCCTGCCCCCTTAAAAAAAATGTTTGTTTTTCGCGCTTGTGTATGTGTGTGTGTGTGTATGTGTGTGTGTGTGTGTGTGTGTTTGTGTGTGTGTGTTTTGCAACCATAGGAGTGTTACTATTTTCACTAGGGAAATCCCAATGTTTTAGATATTTTGGGTTCAAATAATTAGTTGTCAATTAAATGAGATATAATTATTTATAGTGGATCTATTTCAAGTCCTTGAAGAGTTAGTATCATGTAGTTTCGAATCAAGTTTCCAGTAATTTAAGAAAATAATATGCACAATAGAGGATAATTATAATACTGTATGCAATAAGGTGACCCCATTAGATTATTCCATTAATGTGATAAAACATAATCTATCTGTTGAGTACAGACCAGTCAGAGTCTATCTTATAATTATAAGACAGAGGGAGGAATATCAACCTCAAAAAAAAAAAAAAAAAAACTTGTAGGAGACAATTCAAGAAAAGTTGTACACAGGTTACTGGTCATGCTAAGGCTTTATCTACTTATGTGATCAAGAACATTACTAGAGCCCTGCACCTGACAAATGGCATCCAGCAGTGATAATCTGTGTTAAATTGTTCACCGCACTTTGTTGTTCTGTTAGCAGACAGGAAGCAGAAATTGATTTGTTGGAAAGACGTCAATATAAGAATGGCTGCATAGAGAAGTCAGAATGGAAAGGCTTAACATGCCATTAAACACTAAATATTTGATCCTGTGCAGTGCTAAGTTCTGGATGTCATACTCATCAACTGTTGCATTCACACTGATGATACAGACTATAAGATAAATAACAAATTGCAGTTTGCACAACTCTTAATTCTAATTTTTGGTCTAAAATGTGTATGTACGCTTCATGCTGTTTTACCATTTTAAAATTCTGCATTATGATTTGTCTGTACTGAACTAATACTAACTAACAATTACCAGTTTTGTTGCATTAGTGACTTCCTTTTTAAGATTATTTGGAGTTGCTTTTAACTCAGTACATGTCCGAAGAGATGTTTAGCTGTATAACTGGAACCAATGACCTGTCATACTAGAGTTGACAAAACAATTACAGTTGTACTGCATCGTCTATATTTCTGTCGCAGGGTAGTATGGGCTGTAATCATTCTCTCAAGGTGTTTCTCAATCCTTCAACATTTAATTTTTATATTGTCTACTTCTAAAAACATTTTTTGTGTGGTCTTTTAGAAGTAGAGAAGAGTCAGTAACTGCTGACTGCTGCTCTAACCTCTACTACAGCCAACATATTAGTTCAGGTCTGCAGTAAGAGTTTTGGGCAAGATAAGTGTGAAATCAAATGTGTATCCATTAGTTGCTTAGTACTAGAAGCACAGGATCTAAATGTGATCTAATTCATACGCTTTACATACAAAGTCATAACTTAGTTATTTGAGCTGTTTAACTCTGTATCTATTCTCCCCCCTTCAACTTCATTGTTTAATGACAAGACTCCTACTTGACATGGACATGATATTTTTGTAGCACCAGCTTAGAAATTGTTGTGATAATGGAGATTGCAGTCACTGCAGAATGTGTGGTTTGTATGCTTTGACTGTTCATTGGTTGAGTGTATTAACAGGTATGATTGAAGGTAGCTTTTCTGTATGGTTAAGCAGTATTTAACCCAATGCTTAAAATGTAACTAGTTTGGTTTGGTTGGATTTGACAACTATTTAAATGGAATTGTAGTCAGCACAATTATGCTTGCTGTGTTTAAATTCAGTCTGTGTTGCCCAGAAATGGCCTGAGGTGCAGAGCCGAGCATGGAATCCAATCTTATGATGTATGATCTTTAGTGCAGGACCAAGTGACTCCACTTCAATAGTATGAAAATGATTCTTAATGAAATGAGGTCGGGAATATGGCATGAAATTAAATTATTGTCATTAGGAGTTCTTTTGTTATTCAAAAACACTCACTCGGCCTTTAAATGACTGGCTATTGTATAGATGTATAAGTAAACACAATAGTTACTTTGTGTCTTGATTATGACAGGCTACCTTATGCTGATATATGCAAATACAAATAATGTGTTTTAGCTACAAGCAGACTTATATATCATAGTTGAGAAAATCCAACTTTTCTTGCTAACCATAGGTATACTATTGGACGTACTTTAGTAGGGGATTTTCGTAATTACAAGGGAGGGAACCAACTGTGTAAGTAGTAGGGTTTTAGCACCATCAAATGGATGTAGGACTTGATCCTGGAGAGGAAGGTTAACATTAATGGGTGTCTGTTGTTGGATTGTTACGTTTCATTACTTTAAGATTACCCCACTGACGTGGTTGGAGAACTATATGTTTATATCTCATATGTGCATCAACATTTGTCAAACCCTAATGTAAACACATCTGGGCCTTTGATTTGGGAGTCATTTGGAATGTGACTGAACTTACTGTTTTTACATGAAGTCTGTATGAAATACAAATGAGACGAAATATAAAACCTTTTTGGCATCTGTTGTATGACATGAGCACTTATACTTGCTTCAGTCAGGAGTTAAACTTGTCTATTACAGTTTGGCTCTTTAATGAGGAAATGGGTTTCCTAAATATTTTGGTTGGTAAATCCTCTAATAAGTCTAGTGCTGCCTTCTTGATGAAGAAGAATTATTTATTTCAAACTGTTAATGTTGAATGTAATAACCTTTTACTACCTTGCCCAATGAGTTTTGCATCAGTTACGTTAAGGAGAGTTATGTTTCTTATTCTAGTCAAATGAAATTTGGATGGCTAGATGAGGAATACACTCATGTCCCTTACGCAAAGGATCAACAACTAATGTCCCCACATATCCTTGTTCTGCCTGCTCTGGGTTATTCATAGACAAACTATAAACATTTAAAAAAACTACAGTGGGAAGGAAAGGCTAGGGTTCTAATGAACCACACAGATTTGTAGCCTAGTAAGTAACTATGAATCTACAATCAGTGCTTATAGGCATGCCATTATTTATGAAATCACGTGTGGTTGTTTGGCCAGATGTTCTATACTATGTAAATTCTGCTGCAACGATTCAGTCCCCTATTACCCCTAATGACTCCAGTGATTTAACTTGACGTACAAATGTCCCATGATATCCACTCCATCTGCACTGTTAGCCAAGTCATCAAATTATTTTGAATTATTCTGGTATGGTTCCCCACTCCCCTTTTTAAGTATATTTTTAAACTAAGTAAACACACTGGACAGAAGCAGTCCTTTTCATGGATAGCCCAGGAGGAGCACTACCTGATTAAGTGACCTGTTTAGAGTCACACAGTCGGCAAACAAAGATGTCAGGAATCAAACCTGTGTCCTGGGCTACAAGAAGCAGCTTGTTAACAGCCCTGAGTACGAAGTCTAGCATGTTAAATTATTTCACCAGGTAGCACTCTGTATTGGCTCCATAAAAACTGGAACCGAACTCTGTATTGGCTACTTAGTGACCTGCTTCTTTTTTGGGGTCCTTTCTTCATGTCTGGAATTACAGTTTGTAGTTGTTTCCTGACTTTCTCAGTCTGCTGTTTTGTTTCCATGCTAATTGTACTATTTGTGTGCTGTAATTGCCATTTTAGGCATACAGATAACAATGCATAAACACACTATTTGAATTACTGATTTTGAGATCATAGACAGATTCAGGGGTATGGTGGAGAATTATGAAACTCCTCTTTTTGTCTACTCAGACTGTCATTTTACCACTGTATTAGCAAGCAATGTTAATTGTATTTATACTGTAGTATATTATCTTTATCTAGTCATTTATTTATTTTATTTTATTTTATTTTACATTTGTTGAATGGGATTGTCCGACTGAGCTGAAGAGCCCTTTTTCAGCGGTGGCCTGGGGAGAAAAGTTCCAACATATTATACAATTTTCATTATAAATTAGCATTAAACAGCAATGTTACAGGATTATTCCAAGGCATTACGTAGCAATATAGTGTTATACAGTGTCAGTAATCAGGAGTGTAGCATAACTTCAAGATGTATAAAAAGAAAGATGTCATTAATATGAGTATAGTTTTGGGGTAAGTGGTTATTTTATAGTGCATCCCTCAAAAGATGATGATAATTGTTTTAATAAGTTCATTCATCTACTTCAGTTCTTATGTAGTATACCTTTATTTATGTGGCTGTTTAGCCTTGCCTAAATATAAAAGCAGCATTTACTGTTTCTTCATCATTTGGCATCAGTACTTGTGCCTATATATGCCACAGGGAGAGCTCAATTTTCCATCAAAAAAGAAAGTCATTGACTTCTGGTAGAGCTGGTTCAGCTGATCAAATATCAGCTGATCAACATTTTCCAGCTTTGTCAGTACTAGATTTTGGTACAGTAGGGATCAGGGAATATGCCTTTCCCCCAGGGTTGGGGGTGTGGGGGGACTTGTCCTGCCCTGCAAAAATATTTTTTTTATCCTTTGATGATCAATGTTCTGGTTTTCAACAATCAGGTTCCTATCATTGTAGGATCTACTCTGTCATTTTAATGCATATTTCATGGCATATTGTTTCAGTATTTCTACTGGAATTTGTATGTTTCATATTTTTGCCTGTAGTTTGGGTCATGGTTAAAAAGGAGTGAGGTGGGTCAATCTAGTTTCTAGTTAACAAGCTAGCAAGCAGTAGCAGCTGAACACAAATTGTGGCATTTGACAATGAACCCAAGCTGTGTCACATTATGCAACGACTGTGGGATGTACCTCACACTTCTGGCATGATTGTAATTGTTAAATTTTCTTGTTGTCAAACCAGCAATGAATATCTGCCATTTATTGCCAGAGTAGGTCGTCTGCAGTACTTGAGCTTGTGAATGTTTAATCTCCCAAGCCCCTGCTTACACTTATCAAGGGTATCCGAACTTGTAAGAGATTTGGGATGCATGGCTAGGCTTAAAAAGGCCCTTGTGGTCGTTAGCCTAGCAAACACCTATGAACCTATAAGCAGCTAGCTTGACCAGCAGAGCAGTCTGAGGGTCAGGAGTACATGATACATACATAGTAGATCGTTTTCAAAATGTAAATAAGTTGAAATGTAGAAAAGAACATCATTTTAATACCCACCGAAGCTGAACTGTTTCCTTCTTACTAAAAATAATGCAAACATTTCATTATTGTAATACAGTCCTTGAGCAGATCTTGGGTAACATATTAGTAGGATTTGTATCTGCAAAAACACCTAGCTTTCATTGACATATGGGCTCTGCCTGACATTTTTCATTTGTTTTGGTCCTATACACCTTGTTTGTTGTAGCATAGACTAGATCCAGGCCTGCTGAATCTAGCTTTATTTGTATGCTTGTTGTTTGTTTATTTCCCTGAAACGCTAATTCCACCTAAAACGCGGCCTTTTAGCACTTCTGTGGATCCCTAGTGATATCTGCATTGCTTACTGTACTTATTTCCTTGTTTCACTTGTAAGAAAGTTACTGTTTGTCGTTTTTGCATTTAAGTTACCTGTAACACATTGCATTTAAGTTACCTGGCACTTGCTCACTAAAGCAATTATATAAGTCAGCTCTAAAAAGATTAAAAGCACTACACCCTCACAAACTCCCCTTGAGTACCTTGTTCCACATTGGCCCTTTTTTCAATTATAAAGGAATTCCCAATACTATTCTAGCATGTCCAAAGGTCAGTTGTCAATCTCCTCTCCGGTCCAGCAGGTGAATCTGGGAATCTTGAGGCAATGTTACAACTGCCTCATGTACACAGACAACCCTCTCCTCCTCCCAACAAATTCCAACACATGTGAGAGATGCAACCATATAGCCAAACTGGAGGCTAAGCTCTCTCAACTCAGTACTGGCGTAACCAGTCAGGAGGAGAAGGAAACCACACTCACTACAATTCCAGTCTCACATAGACCTACCACGACAACAAACCAAACACATAAACACACAAAAACATACTCGGAGGCTCTAAATAAAAATCTGCCTAAGCAGCAGAGACCTCCAAAGCAGACACCCAAGCAACCGCTACCCCAAAACAAAACACGTGCAACACATAACTCACAAAGCCAGTGTGCCGAACAGTCACAGCCCTTAAGGCTAAACAACACACCTGATACACTTGTAATAGGTGACTCTATCGTCAGGCACACTGACATCCCGCTCACCAGGCTGAACAAGGAGAGGGTCACGGTGAGCTGCCTGCCGGGCGCTAGGATCCGCCACATAACAAAAGCACTCAGGTCACTCCAAGGCAAGTACAAATATGACTCAGTCATTGTCCATGCTGGTGTGAATGACCTGAGACGTACCTCCCTGGACTACATGAAAAGAGACATAGAGGAGCTCTCTGAGTATGTAGCCCAGGCCGGTATGACCCTGACCTTGAGTAGCATCTTACCCTCACCAAGAATGATGCCACAATATGAAGACAAGATGATCAATTTCAACAATTGGCTTAAGTGTTGGTGTCATTCAAAGGGGATCCAATGCCTGTCAGCCTGGGATGACATGCTCGACAAGCCACAATGCTTCACTAGGGACGGCTTGCACCTGTCACCCCTGGGCTTTCGGATATTGGCAAAGGCTCTTGCTACCCCCATAGTGCCTGTTTTAGGCAAGGCTCAAAAGACAAACCCACCTCCATAGGTATCACAAGGGATAAGAAACTAAGAGTAATGCTACTCAACGCCAGAAGTCTAAACCTCAAGATGCATGCACTCGAAACTCTCCTTAGCATGGAGAACATTGATATCTGTGCAGTAACAGAAACCTGGTTCAAGGCTCCCGAGAGCACCCCAGCACTACCAGGTTATACCTCATACCATGCTTTTCGGCCCCAAAACTTGGACCGAACCACAAAAGGAGGGGAGTATCAATATTCACAAAGATACCCACACCTCCAGGTTGGTGGCACAGCACGAAGCATCAGAGACTATCCATGTGCAACTAACTGTGGTAAAACTGCCTTCCAGTTTATAGCCTGCTACAGACCACCCTCCCAAACCCAGGAACCCCACTTGGCCTTCCTGAGAATACTGGAAAATATGAAGGTCTCTCCAAACACCATTATATTGGGCGACTTCAACTACCCAAACATAGACTGGGAGCATTACTCTAGCTCCAACACCCTAGCCCAAAGGTTCCTAGAATTTATAAACTCAAATGCTATGGAACAACTTGTTACCACTCCCACAAGAGGGGAAAACATACTGGACCTGATCATCACCAACATGGGGACACTATGCTCCAGACCAGAAGTGTATCCCTCACTGGTAAGATCAGACCATAAACTAATCTCACTGGATATTCACATCCCGACCCCACCCCTGCCCAGAAAACCACAGTGAAAAACTTCTCTAAAGCAAATTTCACACGCCTCAAAACCGAGGCGAAATCCTTCAAAGCCCCCGGGCCTGTGGAAAATACGACCCAGACCGCAGAATCCTTTATAAACGCATTCTATGAACACCTTCAGGAATGCATGGATCATGCAATCCCAAATAAAACCAAGACCCAATCCTCCAAAGGCAGACGTCCTGTCTGGTGGACCCCAGCCATAAACAAACTATACAATAGAAGAAGGAAGCTACTACATGATAGAGCAAAATCACAAAAAGGGAAGGCATCTCTGATCAGTATTAGCAAAAAACTACGGGCACTCATAAAATCGTCTAAGGCCAGCTTTGAGAGAAAAATTGCACAGGACACTAAGGATAATCACAAGGCTTTCTTTAGTTATGTTAGGAACCTGGGTGGGAATTCCCAGATATGCTCAGAATTAGTCCAAAATGACAAAAAATACACCGAACCCACAGACATTGCCAACATCCTAGCTGACAGGTTCAGTGCAAACTTCTCCCCCTCTCCCCACCAAAAGGTCAAATATCTATCCCAACAGAGTGCTGCCCCCCTGACATCTCAGATGCTCAGGTAAGAGCCGCCCTCTCCAAAGCAAAAAACACAGCATCAATAGGACCAGATGGTGTCCCGGGCTGCGTCCTACATGAACTCCAAGAAGAGCTAAACCCAAACATAAAACTACTGTTCAATCTTAGCCTTACTACAGGATATGTACCCAAAGAGTGGCGTACAGCAACAGTGGTCCCTCTCCACAAAGGTGGTGCCTCAACGGATCCTGGAAACTATCGCCCCATAAGCCTGACTAGCTTGGTCTGCAAAGCTATGGAAAGGATCATCATGGACCTCATAAATAAAGATATTGGGGACCTACAGACACTGGATCCTACCCAGTTTGGCTTTGTTAAGGGCAGATCCTGCCTCTTAAACCTGGTCGATTTCTTTGAAACAGTCACCAAGGCCATTGACGAGGGAAGGTGGTCCACACAGCCTACCTGGACCTCGCAAAAGCCTTCGATACAATACCCCACTCGGGCATTATAGATAAGCTCACCAGCTTAAATATAAACCCCTATGTCACTAGATGGGTTGCAAACTGGCTCAAGGACAGAACCCACATGGTTAGAATTGCTGGAGCCATGTCAGACTCCAAACCAGTTACAAGTGGCATCCCACAAGGCTCAGTCCTGGGACCTCTCTTGATCAGTATATATTTCTCGGCAGTACAGGCCAACACAGAAGGACTGTGGCTGACCAAGTTCGCAGATGACTGCAAACTGGGTGCCATAATCAACTCTCCAGCCGACACAAGCATCCTCCAAAAGGGCCTCATAGAAACAGACAACTGGTGCCAGAGCCATGGCCTCAAGCTAAACGCCAAAAAGTGTATAGCCATCCCCTTTGGCAAAAACAAAGTGCCCACAAATTACCACATAGGTGGTAATCCATTAAGTACAGAAGAAGTCATTAGGGACCTGGGGACCCAAGTTGATAGCAATCTCTCATTTGACAACCACGTGGCCAAAGTGGTTAGAAAAACATTTTATATAGCCCACCTAATCATGAAGGGATTCACATCTAGATCAGGGGAGGTCATCGTACCTCTTTACTCATCCCTCATCAGGCCTATAATTGAGTACAATGCCCCTTTTGGGATGTACCTTACCAGACACCTGCAGCAACTGGAAAGACCCCAGAAGTATCTCACCAAGAGGATCAAAGGGCTCAAACAGATGCCATATGCTGCCCGGTTAAAGAAACTCCAGCTCTACTCAGTGGCATACCGCCTGCTCAGAGGCGATCTGTGCCTGACATATAAAGCCATGTCCAAACCAGAATTAATGGACATGCTGCACCTCAGAAAATCCAAATCCCATCGAGCTACGCGCTCGAGAGACTTGAACCTCAGCACTGAAATAAATTGGACATGCTGGAGGGATAGATTCATAACCCAGAGGCTCCCTTCACTCTGGAATAAAATCCCAGTCCAGGTTAGGCAGAGTCCCACATTGACTCTCTTCAAGAGGAATCTTGATGAGTGGATGGGAGATCGTAGGTTTACCCCGGCTATCACTTCTGTGTCACTGTTAGACAGAGGCACAGTATACTAACCTCAAAAAAAGGCATAGCAAAATTAATTTAAAATGGGTGGCGAAAGCCAAACACACTCTGGCTAGGCTTATAAATGCCCTAGGGCAGATAGCCTAGTATGAACCTATGAACCTATGAACCTATACTTTAGTTGCAATCAGCAGCAACTATTTCACTCTGAACAACTTGAGCTGAACGATTGCACTCTTTTCCCTTTGTTTCCCTTGAGATAATGCATCTTGGTTTGTTTCTGAATGCAGACTTTACTCATGTTATACAAATCTCTCAACTGTGAATTTATCACTAAATGTTAAGTTGATTTTTATGAGTCTGAGTGCATATTTTATCTGTTCTAGCTTTTATTTAACATAGAATTAAACGTCTTATAGCAACACAGTAAAATAATTTGTCCTTGACAACACTGTGTTGGATTTACAGAAATAGCCTAGTGCCTCTGAAATGACATAACAGGGGAAGATATGCTAACTGGGGTGGAGAAATATCGGGATAAATATTACTGGCAACAACAAATGCTATGTTATTGTTTCACATCATGCAGTAGAACTTTTGCAATAAGCAAAAATTGCTTCTGTGGTTTGTAATCATATGGCAGAAAGAATATTAAGTAAGGATGCAGGATTTAAATATGAAGACAGACTGAGATCTGCATAATAAGAAGCAAAAAGAATGCAGTATTTTAAGTAAGTAAGTAAGTAAGAAAGTAAGTAAGTTAGTAAGTAAGTAAGTAAGTAAGCAAGCAGAAATCAAAGTTCAGGATAAATTCTTTAAGAGGAAGAACCACTCACACCAAGGGACATTTCACTGAAATTGAGCTGGAGTATGGCTTCAGTAAATAGGTGTAGATAATTTAGATTATTATTGTTCAACATAATGCCAAGCTAGTATGTGATGGCCTGAGTGTGGTGTGTACAACTGACAGATAAACTTAATCGTATAAACTGAAGTCCAAATGAGGAATGCTGCTAGATCTAGCTAGTGCTTCTACAGATGAAAAATGCAGGTCTTCTTCATATGTCTTTATGTTCTGCTTCATAATGATTATCACTAAATGCCTCACCCTTTCGTATTTAAATTGCTGTATGTCATTTTCTTCATTTTGAAATTGTGTTAAGACATATGCCCTCTGACTATTTCAACCTCTCTACTTCACAAAAGTGATTTGTCAGCAATTATACATATATATAAATGAAAACGAACCACACTGATACAATCTTAGTTGTAAGCATTTAAATCACAAAAGCCTTTAGAACCAACAACAAAGGTAGTCGCTCAAACATCCTGGTGATAATAGTTAACTTTCTGTGGCTTTCTATTCCTTATGGCTTACATAGCATACTTAATCTTGGATAGTGTGCCCAAAAAGGCCTTGCCTTGACACATGTTCATTAATTTGCAGGGACAAAGGAAACACCGCATCTTATACTAACCACCTGTTGTGCACCCCTTCACTAATGTCACTTCCTTATCACATTGCAAGGTCAGGATGCAGGAAGTCAGCATGTATCTTAGCACTTCTTATTCTTCTTTCAGCTTTTCCTAGTTTAGGGTCGCCACAGCAGATCACCTTGACCGCTGTTGATTGGCAGTGGAGTTTTACGGTGTCGAGTTGCCAGCCCAGCGCCCAACCTTCCACAGAAGGCACACATTCACACCTAGGGCCAATTTACAGCGTCCAATCCACCTACAGCATGTCTTTGGGATGTGGGAGAAAACCAGAATGCCTGGAGGAAACCCACGTGACCACAGAGAAGACATGCAGACTCCACACAGAAGGCATGCCAGCCAAATACCGAACCGGAGAACTTCTTGCTGTGAGGTGGCAACGCTAACAGCTGCACCTCCGCGGCTGCCCTGTATCTTAGCAGACCTAACCAAAATGATTCATTAATTATTCATGAGGGTTCCATTTATGCTCCATTTGTGAACCACTGCTGGCATGTTATTTCTTTATTTGTTAAGCAGGAAGGTAGGCTGGTTAACTGTTCCCTTTCAGCCATGATACAAACTGTGACAAAGTAAAATAAAAAATGCTAACAATTGAGAGGCTGATATAAATCTGATATTACAACACTAAAATATAGATCACCAAAGTAAGTTACAAATCAGCAATAAAAAGGAAATGTACAAAGCATTTCATTAAAAAAAATGTTTTTCATAACTTTTACATATTTAAAGTTTACTTGCAGTTTGTTTGTATATAAACATACATGGGGCTGTCATTTGTATATAGTTATTTATGATTGAGAAGTAACATTTGAAAATTCATATTCGTCTCTTTAGTTTTTAAAGAATTTATATGTGCTGTCTTTTATGAGAAGTTCTGTTTCTTGGCTTTCTTATGATCAGTTAGATCATTGTAGCATGTATTATTTGTTCTATGCACTTATGTGTTTCATCTGATCCCTTTTAATCACTTAATATGTACCATAAACCTATAGTCAATTCTTTTGAACTAAAATGATTGTTTTGAATTTATTTTTTATAAAGGGTGAATGTGTTACATATTTGAAAATATATTCTGTTTTATATTTTTTATATACATTGTACTCGATTTGGGTAATTTTGCTTTGATTCCACATTGCATACGTTTGATTTAAAATGGATATCAGGAATATGGATGTCTTTATTGCCTGTTATCATGTATAAATTAGCACATGGAGTGTTTTTTTTGTATAATCATTTTTTTTTATTATTTTTAAGAGTGTTAATTTTTATGCACTTTTAGGCAGCTCCATTGGTATAGCTATAGATAAAGTACTGGCTGCAACATAGGTGACCCAAATTCGAGTATTGACTCAGGCAGCTGTGAAGCTGGCAAGAAAGGGAGAGGAGAGGAAAGTCTGTGCCCACTCACTTAGAGAGATTTGGAGTGGGCTGCATGTTGGGGGCAAACTGGACACTGGAGAAATATGCATAATGTGCTCCTCCTGGAGGTGAAGTCATTTGTGTGCTGATGTCACTCTAAGAAATGAGTGACAGTTCTGTGCTCCACCCACTGCACATCCTCCTGGAGCACATACTAGGAATGTGTGGGAAGGTTCAGGCTTAGAATGGAGAAAATAAACTGTCCATTTATGCACATAACAGTCCTATTCCAAGTTCACCTGATCCTGACCTTACCCCTGGCACAAATGAGTCCATGATGTCCTGGCAGTAGAACAAGTGGATCACTAAGGCTGCTGGACATTGGTCTATAGCTCACAGAACAAAAAGTGACTAAAAAACATTTTCCTGATGTCAAAATAAATAAACATATATACATGGCTAAAAAAAAAAACTAATTTGGCTACTATTAAAAATGTGTCTAACTATACCAGTGGTAGATAGATAAGACAACAAAGCACAGAGCAGCAGATGAAGAGAAAAGAAATCAAATTCCTTTCAAATGAAACAGAAGGAGAAACTGTTTCTGTACACACTTGCAACATATACAGTCAAAATGCTATTAACAGTGTTTAGAGTGCTGAAGAAACAATTAAGACCCCGACCTTTAAAAGAAATGGGTTAAGAAAGAACCTTTAGCACTATAAGACAAACAGTAAATAATTTTCCACTAAAGGTGCTTTTTACTATTTTTCCTTTGACCAGGTTATAAGTGTTGCTATAGTATGATTAAATACAAAGAACTTTGGGAGATTCTTACATTAGAACCCCCCACCCACCCAAAGCATATAAAGCATTATTTTTGGCAGGTGAGCTTTCCTGCACTTTTATTTATTTTATTTTACATTTGTTGACCGGGTTTGTGCGACTGAGCTCAGTAGCCCTTTTTCAGTGGAGACCTGGGGAGAAAAGCTCCACAGGTTCCACACCACTGTTCCACGGGTTGATTTGTGAGATTGGGGCATATCTGTATCTAGGGTGACAGGAATCCTTAGATGTGACCTTGTGATCACTCTGGAAGGTATTGTGGATAACATCCCTGTTATATGGCCTAGCTGTGCACTCCTAGAAATTTGTTTGATTGAATCATTATGCATATGTAAAAGTAAAGATTAAAACACATCAATTCTGAACTGAAATTTCTGAAACAAACTTACAAATATGGTGAGTATCAATTCAGAGGCATTAACTTTTTAAACAACTTACAATCCAC
The DNA here is from genome assembly GCF_019279795.1 of Protopterus annectens. NCBI lineage: Eukaryota > Metazoa > Chordata > Ceratodontiformes > Protopteridae > Protopterus > Protopterus annectens. The sequence continues at coordinate 703,478,804 of NC_056748.1, forward strand.
TTATGTAGGACACATGCTTTTCTACAATATTACTGCTCTCAATTTTGTGTATTTTGTCTCCTAACAAAGTATTAAAAACTTTCATCTCAGATTGCTGGCTTCCTTGGAAACAGTAGAACATAAAATAATCAATCAGAGCAAGATGCACTGTAGGTACCATTTCTGTACAGTAGTGCGCAGAGATTTGGCAGGGCTATCAGATTTCTGCAAGGTATCACAGAATGACCTGGAGTAATTAATAATACTGTGAGAGGGAGGAGGAGTGAATACAGTAAACTGCTGTATTGGAAATGCATCAAAAACTACTATACTTATCCATTGAATAGAGTGTTTTTGTTGTTTCTAAACAATTTTTTCAGTATGTATATTTAAACAGTTGTATATTTAAATTATTATTTATTTGCCTGTTTCACATGTGTACAACAATTTTATCATTTTCTAGTTACAGTCATGTCATCCAGGAAGGGCATTACTAGGAAATAAGGGACATTCCAGGTCTGTTATTTAAAAATTACACTACGTAAAATATCAGTACAACATTCGTTAGACTAAGGAGCCTGCAGGTGCAGTCATATAGTTCCATCTGCTTGGTGCCACCTGCAAGAAATCTGTGGTGTCTGATGCCCCTTGCATTACTCTGTCATCACCTCACAGTTCATTCATGGCTGAACAAGAATATGGACCTGGTAGTAAAGTTGAATGTGGGCTTACATGTAACCCAGCCACTCTGCTGAGCCTTGTAGATTAGAAAGTCAGTTTTCAAAGTAATTTTTTAACTTGCAGGGAGTCAGTGTGCTTCATGTAGAACAGACATAATATAAAACTTTACTGATTCAAACCCAAAGAGACTTGTGCCACTAACAAAGAAGTCATTCGTACACTCTGCTTTTGCTGTGTTTGTACTCCATTCTAACCAGTTCTTCATAAGGCAAATATGCCGAAAAATGGCATTCCTTTTCTACAAAAGGAATCCTTTATTATGGGGATTATAAAGGCCTGTTAAAGAAACATGTACAACAGCGATGCAAACTCTGGGAGTAGTTTATCTGCATTGTTCCCATTGATTACCACGATAAACACCAGCTCCCCTGTGAACGTTAACAGTCGAGAATGAGTATCAGTGAATGAATATGTATTTAAGGGACCCTTTGGTTAATGGAGTGCGTGTGGCCATTTTGATGAAACAGGTGTGTGTATTCATGTGTTTGTGTATGAGCGTGCATCAGGGTGGGAGGATGGCATAATGGTTAAGGTGCTTACCTTAAAGAGACAAGGTGCATGGTTTGATTCTCACATGGGGTAACTGGCTAGGCTTCAAATGGCCCAAAAGGGCAGCTAGCCTAGTACTAATCTATGAATCTTTGGTTGGGAGGGTGGCCTAATGGTTAAGGTGTTTGCCTTACAAACACAAGGTACAGGGTTTGAGTCTTACAAGGGATAATTGGCTAGGCTTAAAATGGCTTGCAAGGGCAGTTAGCCTAGTACTAACCTATGAACCTATGAACCTATTCGCACGTGCATGTGTGTATATTCATTCATAGATATAATGTTGTTATAGTACCCATGGTAACCTTTACAGACCAGCAGTGTATTTCTTGACATGTCGAACAAGTAAGACCTCGTCAAAGACTGAGTCCCAGATTTGCAAGGAGGAAACATTAACCAGAAGAGGACATTCATTGTATAGGTCTTAATATCTACCCTTTTCACTCTTGCCCATTTCCTTGTGTCATTTTCATAGATTCATAGCATCATAGATTTGAACATCCGGTTTGTGACCTACTGGTTCTAAAAAGTATGATTGACATTACCTATACTGATAATACCTAGTGTCCAAATATATAAATGCATATACACATATGTGATGAAAGGAGATACTGCCAGCACAGCTATCTGGAATTTTGTATATAATTATATGTCATTGGTGAATATTGAAATTATTTGTGTAAGATGCTTGTGTTACAACTGTATTAGAACTGTATGTTATGCGTATATAAGACTTGCCTGTACAGGCGTGTGTTGAAAAGAATTTGTAAATTAGCGAGCTTAAAGATGCATGTACAGTATGGCCTACTAGAAAAGAACAGAAATGTACATGCACAATTGTAACTTTGTAAAGGTATATATTTTAACAGTGGAAATAAGGATACAGGAGGTTAACCTCAGTCTGGTAAAGTTCAGAAAGAAAATTGCTGAAATTAAATGACTTTATGGCTACGCAGTAAAAGATGATATTTTGCAGTTCCGATGCAGCAAGGAGATACAATGTCTATGCTAAGAAGCTTTCTACATTGTCTTGGAAGAGTTTTATTGTTTTATAACTTCCAGTCTCTGCTAAAGATCTGAGGTCTGTATTTTCACAGGTAGTTGCTAAATACTGCTAGCTTCCAGCAGTGGGGGTTTCACCTGTGATAGATGACAAGAAATAATGTCATTCTGCAAGCTATCTCAGCAGTAATATTTGAGATATTAATTTAAAAAGTCTCTGAGTGAGACACAGCATTCTGTATTCTGTCTTGGACCTGACAACATCAAGATCCACTCACCAAATCTGCCTTGCTCTATAAGTACGTTAACTAGGGTATAGTAATTATCTTAGATGTAGTCAGGAATATTGCAAGGATTAGCTTAGATATTTTTCTTTATTTATTTGAGACCATCTTGCAAAGTTGTTTTAAATATTTCCTATGGTTTTGAACTCTGATGTCACTGTAAATATGTATTAAGTATTGGCTTGTTCTTTTATTATTTATCATTAAATATATTTAAACCTTTCATTGTGGCTGATCTGTGTAGAGTTATTTAAGTTCTGAGAGTACTTGTATATTTATTTGGTGACACTGTGTAGGCCACTCATAATTTATTTATTTATTTGTTTGCAATTTGATTACTGGGGAAGTTCACTGGGCCGAATTGACTCATTTTCAGTGGAGGCCCGGGGAGAAAAGCTCCAAGATGCATTATACAATTTAGATACAATTGATAGTTAATATTAAAAATCTTATGTAGAATAGTTACTCATAAATGCATTCAATATCATGCATAGTTAACAAATTCATTAAGCTTGAAGGTAGGGATCATGCAGTTTTATTTGAGGAAAACAGATATGGGTTAAGTGTGGAAACAGTTTACATATAAACCTTTTAAGAAAATGTAAATATGCTTTACATACACACATCAACAGTAGAATACTATTTACAATATTTACAAAGTTGGGCTGTGTGAGAGTAGCTGTAGGAGATGAGAGCTTAGAGAGAAGCTATAAAAAATTGTTGAGAGCTTAGATAGGCTCATAGGAAGATAACTATGAGAGTTGTAGAGCTTGGGAACCAGAGCGAGAACCCCCTTGGATTAGGTTGAGTGATGGCATGTACATTTCCATTTAGTGGACAGGTGTTTGAATAACTGGGTTTTGAAGTTTTCTGAGTTTGGTATGGTTCTTAGTGTGGAGGGAAGGGAATTCCATTTTTTGCCTAGCGAGAAAAGATAGGAGAAGTTGGCCAGCAGGACATTTAGGTTTATGAATAGTAATTAAGTTCTGATTTTCAGATCTGAGAGCTCTGTTGGGTGTATAAGGGGGAAGGATGTTAGTTAGAGTGGGACATTTTGTTGGGTGAAATATGAGTCTATGTGCAGTAGTGAGTTGGATATAGTCTAGGTAGTTTGGGAGTTCAAGCCAATTCAGGGATTGTAGGGTTAGGCAGTGATGGGTGGTATTTTTAGATTTAGAGGCAAATTTAGAGATTTTGTTGTAGCAGTTTTCTAGTTTAGAGGTGATAGAGGAGGACAGGTTGGTTAGGAGAGGGCTCCATAATAAGGAAGGAAGAAGATAAGTCGAGGCCAGAGTTTGCCTGGTAGAGTTGGAGAGAAAGCGATTATTCCTATACAGCATACCTAGCTTTTGGTGAGTTTTCTTAATATTTTGTTGAATATGAATTTCAAACTTGAGGTGTTCATCGACAGTAATGCCAAGTAGTTTGGCAGAGGGGACTACTTCTGTAGGTGAGTTGGTTTGACTATAGACTTTGAAGTTGTTTTTATCATAGGAGAGGGTCTCTGTGGGAGGGAAAAGTAGAATATTTGATTTATTTGCATTGAGAGAGAGGTGGTTTTGGTGCATCCAGGTTTCAGTTGTTGAGAAGGCAGTTTGGGTTTTAGTCAGCAATTCAGAGAGGTTTGAGGCAGAGCAGACTAAGGTTGAATCATCTGTGTATTGAATGATTTTAGCATCAGGAATAGCAGTGTGAAAGTTATTGATGAAGATGTTAAAAAGCATTGGCCCAAGGATGGATCCCTGTGGTATGCCAGTTGGGGTAGGTAGGAAGGAAAAGATGGAGTTCTTCCATTTGACTGCCCTTGAGCTGTCTGATAGATAGCTGGAGAACCAAGATAAAACATTATGTGAGAGATTAAGGTTTGAGAGATGACAGAGAAGGTGCTTGTGGGAATCAGTATCAAAGGCTTTAGACAGATTGAGTAAAACAGTAGAAACTATGTGGCCTGAATCTCGGGCTTGATTGACAGTTTCTAGGAAAGAGAGAAGAGCGGTTATTGTGCTATGGCCTGGACGGAAGCCATGCTGGGTTGGAATGAGAAGCATAAGTTGGAGGTGGATGCATTTTTCTAGGAGTTTGGAGATTGGTGAGAGCAAAGCAATGGGGTGAAAGTTTGAGATGCTGGTATTTTTGCCTCCTTTATGAAGAGGAAGAATATAAGCTGAGCGCCGGAGTTTGGGGATGTATGATTCTTTTATGGATCGGTTGATAATGATGCTGATTGGGAGTGCAGTGCTATCAGCAGCACATTTTAGGAAGGAAGAGTCTTGCTCTTGGTCAAACTACCATTTGTATTTTTAGTAACATTGCACAGTAAGATTGGACACCATTTGTTAAGGCCCTTAAAGTAACTGATAATTAGCTGGCAGTGATAACTACCTTATAGTCTGGGTAAAAGGGGACACAGCTAGTAAACCTGTGCTAGCCTTTGCCAGATCTGTGTGTGTGTGTGTGTGTGTGTGTGTGTGTGTGTGTGTGTGTGTGTGTGTGTGTGTGTGTGTATGTGTACAAATCAGACCTCAAAGAGTGTGTGTGTGTGTGTGTGTGTGTGTGTGTGTGTGTGTGTGTGTGTGTGTGTGTGTGTGTGTGTGTGTGTGTGTCAGCTACTTGAGCAGGGACACGAAGCACTGTTTGGACAGAGAGGGTGCTGGAAGTCTTGGCTTGGCCACTCTGCTGAGATGTCAACTCTATAGCTGTGCCACTGAGGGGTCTTATTGGGGATCTGGAGAAAGTGGGAGAAACCAGACCCGGACTGACTGTGGTCTCTGTCTGCTCTTAAGGGAAATTGCACGATGCAGAAAGCTGTATCTGGAAATACTGTGTGTGTACCTGTCATCCTCTCAGTGCATGTCTGCCACTGATGCCTGTGGTGAGGATTGAGGCTCCTTGATTACCGGTCCAGTGGTGGGTTGTCACAACATACATACATACATAAAAGCAGAATAATCACATTTACTTTTGAAGGAAACTAATAACTTTCTTCCAGTTCTAAAGTGAGGTTTATTCCTGGCACTGTGTAATGGAAATGTCACATTTTTTCCAATTTTCTGCACTTAGTTTTAGAATTAGGTTTCCATATCTGTTCTTAGCTCTTCCAGCATTGCATTCCAGGCATAAACCATTCAACAAGACCTGATCAAGCACTGGTTTGTTGACCAAATAGCCTGTAAGAAAAAGAATATCATAAAAGTTATATATTTTCTTTTTATAAATTTTATAATTTAAATTTTATTATGTAAAGCCTTTCTGATGAGCTCACTCTTTTGGTTCTTCTAGTAAAGAATCATTATACCGTTTTCAGGTACTCTGAGTTTGCTTGTTTGAAGGCTACAGATTGTAGCCTTATATCTGGTCCTGTCTCATCCCTGTGATGTATAAAGTTACCTGAAACTGGCTGTCGTTTTCCTCTTCCTCTGTGTAACTCGGTATCCATCATCTTCATCTAGAAGGTTCTCTGGTGTCTGCTTGCATCATGTTGGTTTGTTACCACGTTCAGCATATTTTCTTGCTTCTTAATTCTTTATCTGCTTTTTGTATAGGTTCTTAAGTGTACACTGGGCTAATGACCACTGGGGCCTTTATAAGCCTAGCTAAGCATCACTGTTGTGTTTTGGAAGTTTATGTGCCTTACAGGTTATTTAAGGGAATACATAAGCTAGGGCAAGATTTACAAGCTGCCACTATTCATTAGAGACCTAGGTACTAGGCCTGGGTATATTTCTGATTTCCCATTCACTGGTCCAGCTTTCTGTTGAAAAGAGTTAGGGAAGAGCTCTGCTTCACAAGGATGGGAAGCCTATTCCAGAGAAGAGGAAATCTCTTGAGACATGTACCTGTCACTCCAACATGTCCTATTTATGTTGCAAACAAAGCTTAAATCCCTATATGAAGTAATTCTCATGCCATTTGTTTGCAGATATATAAAACGTTATACTGTAGGTATACCTTGTTCTGCAGATGTCCAGTTACTTAACATTTTTAATCTCATTTCAGCAACAGACTGATAAGTTGTTTTGAGCATAAAAGAGAGAGAGAGAGACAGTACGAGAAAACAAACAAAAATGTCATTATTTGTAATAAAATACTTAAAAGTCTGTAAACATAAATAACATGTGGCAGTGCAAATTTTATAAATGGCGAAAACAAAGTTAGAACTATGTAGCCGGCATCATAAATCTGTGAATAAGAGAAATAAATATATCCTTTCATTTAAACTTGTAGATTTGATAGCACCCCAAAGCCAAATTAATTTAGTTTACGCTGAGGTAATTTACAAAGCTAGCATCATGCTCTTGATTCTGAGGCATATGTTCTAAAACCAAAAACTTGAAAGTATGTGGTTTATTGGTTTGTTTTATAGCAGAGTGTGTTCTCAGAGCATCTGACACATTAATGCTAATGATTACTCTAATATGTTCATAAATGAACTCATTTGGTGGGCATCTGGTTCTTGTAAAAGTTCTACTAAACCTATAGAAAACTCAGTATATTTTAAGATGTTTCTTTCCTTTACACCCTATTAGTACAGTTGCAGCAGACAGCATTGCTAGTTCAGCAAAGAACTGTAGGGAACATGTTAGAAAATTCAGGCCACTTTACAATAGCTTTTATATTAGTGAAGTGGACCGGCTTACCAAAATGAAACATATAACTAAAGTAAATGACAGTGATTTATTATCATTTATTTGATATACAGATGTTTCTTTGCTATGTTTGCATTAGTATTAATATTTACTAAAAGTACAGTAGTAGCCAACTGCATTTATTGCAAATGTTTACTAAATGACAGCATCTTAAAAATGTATCTTTATAGAGGAAGTGATTCTTGCTGACCCATAAAAGTGAATTAAAAGATTCTGTGAGACACTTGACAATATATTTTTGTGTGTATGTGCATGTGTGTGTATATGTGTCTTTCTGTGTACATAGGCACACACAGACACACACACACAGACACACACACACACACACACACACACACACACACACACACACACACACACACACACACACACACACACACACACACACACACACACATAGCAAACGTTGTCAGGAAATTCTTCTGTTTAGCCCATTTGATAACTAACTGCATCTTATCCAGGTCAAAAGACATTATCATTCCTTGTCTATTTACCCTGATCAGACCGGTTATAGAACATAATGCCACTTGCAGTACGTCTTCATACAAACACTTCTCAGAACTAGAAGAATCCGAGATGTTGCAAACTAAAAATACGTCACCAGGCTAAAGATCCTCAGCTAACAAGAATGGCTTGAGACTGTGTCCCTATCCCTGCACTCTGTGCCTTACAAACTCCTGCCTGGTGATTTATGTCTACTATTCCATGTTGTTTAGGGTCCAACACACTTTGATATCCTGCACCTCCACAAAAGAAATAGCAACACAAAAAGTCAAAATTAAGATTTGAATCTCCATCAACAAAATCAGTAATACACTCTGGTGATTTATATTTATTCTCAGTGCTTTCCCCGTCTCGGGAATAATCCTATATTACATATAAAACTCAATGATATGATCACTTCCTGTAAGGCAGTCATGATGATTGGATGGCTGCCTGTGTATGCATCCCTGCCTTGACTTGTTTCGCCTGCATTGATACAGGACATGCCCTGTGAAGGTAGGTATTGGTGAGGTGGCTGTGATCCATGGACTAACTCTGCCTTGTCAACTCCATGAGTTTATAATTAAAAACAAATGGAATGGAAAACACATTGAGCCATAACTGCCACTAGCCATTTTGGGAAAAAGATTGCAATATTAAATTATGTTGGGTATTGAGGCCAGGGAGGCTAAAACATTTAAAGCTATCCACTAGATGCTTTTCTATACTATACTATACTATAATATACTATACTATCCTATACTATACTATGCTATGCTATGCTATGCTATACATAGACTATTCACGTTTGCTTAATTTTATGTGAGTGTGTGGATTTATACCCCCACACCCTCTGCTAATTATAGATACTAACTCCAATTTTTACAACAGTTGGGAAAGGGGAAAAACGCATCCCTAGTGTAACTCCAATTTTTCAGTATTTTGTGTTTAGATCTTTTTCGGTTTGATCATTTTAGGTTTAGATATTTGACACGCACACACATTTTATGTATATATATATATATATGTATATATATATATATATATATATATATATATATATATATATATGGGTTTAGATATTTGACACGCACACACATTTTATATATATATATATATATATATATATATATATATATATATATATATATATATATATATATGGGTTTAGATATTTGACACACACATTTATATATATATATATATATATATATATATATATATATATATATATATATATATATATATATATATATATATATATATATATATATATATATATATATATATATATATATATATATATATATATATATATATATATATATGGGTTTAGATATTTGACACGCACACACATTTTATATATATATATATATATATATATATATATATATATATATTTAGATATTTGACACGCACACACATTTTATATATATATATATATATATATATATATATATATATATATATGGGTTTAGATATCTGACGCACACACGTTTTATATATATATATATATATATATATATATGGGTTTAGATATTTGACACACACACACACGTTTTATATATATATATATATATATATATATATATATATATATTTATATATATATTTATATATATATATATATATATATATATATATATATATATATGGCTGTACTTCACTTCACCAAAATCCCATTTCACTGGCATTCATTTCACAAACCACCTAAACTTCAAAACACTGACAACTCATTTCACTGAATCTCATTTCACCGACAGCTTAAAATGCTAAATTTCACAAGACTAAATGGAAAACCACACACAAAGAAACTCGCAAAACTAATGGCTACCTCTTTCCACAACTTAAAAACTATTTATATATCCTCTTAACAAAAAACAGACAATATAAAACCAAACTAAGTGGGGGGCTATGCCCCCATACTATATATATATATATATATATATATATATATATATATATATATATATATAGATATAGATATATATATTTATTATTAGTTATTTATTTATTTACATTTGTTGTCCGGGAGTGTCCGACTGCACAAAGGTCCATTTTCAGCGGAGGCCTGGGGAGAAAAGCTCCACAGTTAAAATAAACATACATGTAATTACATTGGATTACATAGTGATTAACAATTTAACATAGCAATTACTTACAACATATTTACAGATGAAGAACATAGTACATCAGTAGACAACTAGAATCTTTATCTGTGAAGTACATAACAGACATTAACAAATGTTACAATAAGAAGTTCCTGCTGTATAATAAGTGCTAGGCTTATGAGCATCTGAGCTTGCTATAATCAAGGTAGTTAGTGGAGTGGAAAGAAAGGTAGTGGTTGGATGGGGTGGGGATATTAGAGTGGGAGTTGCAAGGGCATAGCCAGCATGTTTTTAGGTGCGCTTTTAGTAAAGTTTTGAAGTGGGTGCATGATGGTATGGAGGTAATTGTGGGTGGGAGGGAGTTCCATAATTTGGCTATGGTGCAAGAGAATAGTGCTTCACCAGCAGAGTTATTGGCTTTAGTGATCTGCAAGTGATTTTTGCTGCTGGATCTTAGTGGTCTGGTGGTGCGATAGGGTTGGAGTAGATTCTGGAGGGATGGAACATTTAGTGGATGGTTTACTAGTTTGTGGGCAAGTGAGAGTTGATACCACTGAAGGAGGTGAGGGAGTTCAAGCCAGCCCAGTTCAGCAAGTGAGAGACAGTGGTGACTATGGTAGGATGCCCCTGTGGCGAATTTGGCAATTTTGTTGTAGCAGGTCTCTAGCTTGTTTAGATCGCAATGCCTTAGGTTGGTATATATATTGGAGAGGCATAAAGTAGGGTGGAGATAAGGTGGGAATTTGCTAATGAAATCTTTGCTGCTTTGGTGAGAAGTTGCTTATTTCTGTATAACGCTCCTAGTTTTTTGTGGGCTTTTTTTATGGTCATGGATATGTGAATGTCAAATTTTAGTTTATTGTCTATTTCCACTCCTAGCAATTTGGTGTGTTCAGTTGGGTATATAGTGGTGTTGTCTTTTGCTGTGATGTTAAAGTGAGAGTTGTTTTGAGTATGTTTGGTGGTTTGGAAGATGAGTAGTTTAGTTTTGTTTGGGTTGAATATTAATTGGGCATCAGATAACCAAGTTTCAACAGAGGAAAAGGCTTCCTGTGTGACTTTTTGCAGTTTGGGTACGGACTGGGCTGAGCAGATGATGGTTGAGTCATCTGCGTATTGTATGAGTGTGCCATGTTTGGTGGCAGAGGCTAGATTATTGGTGTAAACAGAGAAGAGTAGGGGTCCAAGGATGGATCCTTGGGGAACCCCCTATGGAGACAGGTAGTTGGGGAGATATGTAATTCTGCCATACAATGGATTGTTGCCGGTCAGACAGGTAACTCTGAAACCAGTCGGTGACTGATTGAGAGAAGGACAGGCTATTGAGGACAGAGATAAGTTGTTTGTGTGGGACCATGTCAAATGCTTTACATAGGTCTAGGAAAGTAGCAGAGGAGAGATAGCCATTGTTTTTATGCTGAAGGATAGTGTTAGTAAAGGAGAGTAAGGCAGTGTTGGTGCTATGGTTTGGTCGGAAACCATGCTGAGTATTGGAAAGGAGGTTGTTAGTAAGGAGGTAGTCTGAGACCTGAGAGTGTATGCATCTCTCTAGTATTTTGGAGAGTGGAGAGAGAATAGCTATGGGGTGGTAATTGGTTAGTTCTGTAGAGGATCCGCCTTTGTGGAGGGGAATTATATGTGATACTTTACACAGTGTAGGAACGTAACTTTCTGACAGAGATCGGTTAATCAAGATGGATACTGGGTAGGCCAGAGCATCAGCTGCGATTTGTAGGTATTCACTTGGGAGGTTGTCTGCTGCTAATTTGGTGGGTTTAAGTTTAGTTAAGAGTTTTTTTTATGTTGGAGGTAGGTACATGAGAAAAAGAGATGGCAGTGGGGAGATTACTAGTTGAAGGTGTGGGTTGGAGGGGAGGGGGGTTGTGTTGTTAAGCTAGTGATAGTATGGTTTGTGTGAAGTGTGTGTTGAATGAGGTAGCAATATTTTCTGAGGAGTGAGGGATGTTAGCAGGAGGGGTACTGACTTTAACTGGGTGGAGGATGGAGTTTATGGAGGACCAGAATTGTTTGGGGCTGTTTTGTGAGGAGTCTAGGGCAGACTGGTAGTATTGGAATTTGTCCTGTTTTATTAGCTTTTTGACTCTATTGCGTAGTTCTAGGAATTTCTGTCTAGTTGAGGGGGTTTTGGTTTTGCGCCAGTGCGCCCAGGCTTTATCCCTGTTTTTCATTTCTGACTTAGTGGTTTTCTGTAGCCATGGGGAGGGTTGTGCTTTGGTTCTGGAAAGTCTTATGGGGGCATGGTAATTAAGGATGCTCAGGAAGTTAGTATTAAAAAAGTCAACTGCATCATCAAGACTGAGGTACTTTAGAGGATGCCAGTTACATTCTTTGAGGGATGAGATGAATGTGAGTGGGTTAAAGTTTAGTTTTTTACGTATTTGACGGTAGATGACAGGTTTAGCTTGGTATAGCTATTTTTTTAGTAGGAATGTTGGGGAGTGATCACTGAGGCTATCTGATAAGCAGCCTGTTATATAT
>NC_056748.1:703496094-703538594 GCF_019279795.1 Protopterus annectens
ATGTAAATTCCATTATAAGAACAGAGAAAATACCATTTTCATGATTAGGAATTGTTAAAATATTTGGTGTCATTTCGCATTTACTTTGGCCTTCATCCTTTCGTTTTAGATTCCTGACACTTAAGTTTTCTATGTATAAAATTACCAGATCTGCTTTAGTTCCACTATACTGTTGCTGAAGTGGTTGCATTCATGCTTTGTTCATTTTATAATCCAGTTCTTTAATCTGGTTTAATAAGGTAGAGATCATTTGATGGACCCTTTATAACTGGTCACTAACCTAGTTACCAGCATAACCTTGAGGGTCACTTTAAATGTACATTGTGTTTTATCTAAAGGGATGTCTTACTCTCTGTTCTCTTAATAGTAGAGTTCATCGTTTTGTAAACTGTCTGGACATTAAGTGTAGAAGGTTTAAGGTACCATTTCTTCCCTCACATATTATCTTGTCAACTGATATGTCAGTGTAGGGACAGAAGTCATCTGAAACATATACTGGGTCTAGTTCCAGTGTACTAAGATTCAGAGTTACAATCTTTCATGCTCTAAAATAAGTATGTCTGCAGTCAGTATTTGCATTAGGGACAAAATGGAAAATAACTTGACTATTGAGGTATAATTGAAGTATAGGACTCTGAAGAAAATCTGCCAGGTTAAATATCTGAGTCAGATCTTGGATGATGGCCAAATTCGGTTGGAGATGGAGCACAGAGTGAAGCAATGAAGAAAGGAAAATAAAGTTTAGGAAGGAAAAAATCCAGAATACCACCAATTGTCTAAAAGCAACATGAGGTCTGTCATCTAATTGCTATCACCACCCCCCAAAAAAATGTTTTCTTCCCCACCTAACCTAATTCTGCTAATTTACTTTTTCATGTATTTGATTTTTAGTCGTTACAATGTGTCATACTTACATTTCAACCTCACATGTATTTTCGGTTCTTAGGGGTTTTCTAAATCTAGATTATTCTAGTTGTAAATGAAGTCTTTGGAATGTGCATTAAAGACTCACACTATGTCAGAAATGGGATTCCCTTTGATAAGCAATATCATGCCATACTTCAGTGACTCCCAAAAGAACAGTGCAGTGACTGTATAGCCCATGTTTCTGGAACTAGTACTTCTTTCTGGCAAATAGTAGGAGTTGTTGTTTTTAAATATCTTGGTAATGTCCTCCCTGGTGTCATCAACCAAATTAAAACTGAGGTGTAGTGCTGGAGCTGCTGTTTCTTGTCCTAGTTTCAGTCTGATTAATGACATGTTATGGCACTCTGAAAGGTTATCCATTAGGAAGAGATATGGCTCAGTCTTCTGTATAGTAGCTTATTAGGGTCATTAACACAAGCCTATCATAAAGAGAAAGAATATTGTGAATAACAAAAACCTTTTGACAAACAGCCCAAAAGACTTGTCTCAGTCTTGCCTTTGGAGCAGACTTGGTAACCCAGTCTACGTTATGATCTCAAGTTAAGTGGAACGTTTAGTGCCAGCCTCTCAACCATTGCTTATTTTTGTCAGTTTAGTTACTTCACTCTGTGGGTTGTTAGCTGCTCATGAACATTTTAGATACGCGCAGCATGACCATGATTGATGTTACCTTCTTGTCCTCTGATGTTATGATGACATTTATTCAGAGAAAAGAAAGAAAAAGAAAAAAAATCTTTAAGTGTCCTGGATGGAAGAGGATTATATACATACATAAACATCCAGTTAGACTAATTTAAGGTTTGCAAGGTGTATCAACCAATAGATATTCTACATACTCCACCCTCTAGAAAATGTTCAGGCTGCACTATTATCTTATACTCTCGTTGTATAACCACGGCATGTGGCAACTCCTTCATTTCCACAAGAATGTCCTCAAGGTCCATCACAAATATTCTACAGGGACCAAGATCAAACAGTACATTTACATTAGGTTGTAAATACATGGAATTAAAAAAATGAGATTCAGTCTGGTAGTTGGCACAGAGGATTAAAGAGTTGTTAAGGAGCTGTTTCTCCTGGTTCTGTGGTCCAGGGTTTAATTCCCCCACCCTCCACTATCTAACTGTGTGACAGAGCAAGTGACTTAATCAAACAATGCTCCTGGGCTGAGTCTGAAAAAAGGTATGTGGAGTCCAGTGGTCTACCACAGTAAATAAATAAAATAAACATAAGTCACAGCTGAATGTGATCAGATTAGACTGATGCAGTACTGAACCAAACAACTTATCAGGACCTTGTAATGATGAAGTTATGAGAACAAGGCAAACAATCCAATTATTTAAAGTCATTTGGGATGAGCTTTGAAAAGACACAGACTGCTTTCTTGTATTTTTAGCTTACACGCAATACTGAACGGTGAACCTTAGAGTGAACCTGCTGTGTCACTTGAAATCTGAACATGCACACCAATCAACCATCTTTTGATTTTACACTGTGAAATAAATCCTTTGAAAATGACAACGTTGCTGAAATTCACTGAACAGTTTTAAAGTTTTTACCATATTGCAACATTTGCTAAGATTCCTAAGGGTAAAACACTTTGGTGAAAACAGGTGTTCACATTGGTGTAAGACCAGCTAGGGACACAGGGTTCAGCACACTCTTCCTGTAATGTATTTGATTTCAGATTTGGAAGTGTCTGCAGCCCGGGTTTGGGTGGCTTGCATGGGACCTGATACTTTTGTTAGTGAAATAACATTCTGTGCTACTTTTAATCTGTTTTTACCAGCTCGTGCTTCAGGGTGTTTTTACATAGCTTTGAGATGAAACAGAATGCAATTAGATCTGACTGCTATTTAGCACATGATGAAGGGTTTGAGCTTTTGTTGACCTCCTTCCTGTAGCTAATAGTGCAAGGTCTAAGCCTTTCCACTTGATACTGTGTGACTTTGAGCAAGATACTTAATCAGATATTTTCCTGGATTACTCTTGGAAAGGGGGACTTGAGTTAATGGATGGACAGATGAATTTAAAAAAAGACGATACTTCCTTCGACAGTTATGGCTTGGTAGTCTTCCAATGCACTAGCACATTTTTTGTGCTATTTCTACTTGGGGTTTCAGGCAGGGACTAACAATTCTTATCTCCACCACATCTATTAGTTCCATTTGGCAGAGTTGAAGTCAGACAGACTTCCTTCAGGTCATGTTACAGTAATTATAAGTAGCAGCAATTATATTTTATTGTTTTTATCTAGAATCGTGAGAAGCAGAATAGCTTAGCAGCTAATGCTGGGCTGCATCATGGCTCAGTGGGTAAGACTTCTGCCACAACAGCTTCAGGATCTTGAATTCAATACTGTTTTCTAATCATTATGTATGTGTGTGTGGTGTGCATGATCTCCTTATATCTACAGATATTTTCTCTGGGAACCCAAGTTTCTTCCCACCCCCTGAAAAAGATATTGCTTGACTGGTTATTCTAAAGGGTCCATATATATTGCATGTGGTTCAGGTTATGGCTGAAAAAAGGTCAATGATAACCATTTCACTTACCATGTTCATGCATAACTACAAAAGATGAATCAGACATAAGTGGGCTGTGGCTATGTTCTTTATTTTCTGATGTAGTTAGGTATGGATGTTTTCTTCTGATGCAGTTAGGTATGGATTTCCAGATGTTTTTTCTGATGTTCTTAGGTGTGGATTTTTTGTCATAGTAAATCAAAAGGTTCTGGCTATAGTACACTCTTTCTCTTACCTGGGAAATCTTGCATGGATGTTCTTTTTGATTTTAACACTATTATCCTTGCCTGTTTAATTTCTGCAAATCTTTTGATTTTGTCATACTAAGATGGGAATGGACCCAATTCCTAAGTCAGGGTATAAATAACATTTATGAAATTAGTAGTTTCAGTCTTTGATGTTACCAAAAGTGCTCATCACAGCACTGGCAATGTACCCAGAATTGCCTCCTTTTACAATTTGTATAATTACATGTATTGGAAGCATATCTAAATATGACTATAGATTCTTTTTTATTAGATCCATTGCTCTGACTTCTATTGGAACTGTCTGGGTATCTTTCTTCCACAGTGCTGTCATTTCTGCCTACAAATCTGATATTTTATGACTTTGTGTTTTCTAGTTGTAGCTATTTCAATAATCAATGCTAGTTTTACCTTTTTTCATGGACTACTATATGTAGTTTTCTCTCACTTATTTTTGAACTGCTGGTAATGGGAGATCCTATGTGATGTGCAGTTCATCATTTTCTGTAATGCTTTGTGCTTCATGTCTCCAATGCTTTTGAGCTTCTTTTATATTGTAGTGTTACGTGATTTCCACTTCAACAGTCTTGCCACATTATTGTGCTTTTCAGTGTAGAGTCTCTGCCATGAGTATATCACACCCAACAACAAGGTGTGCAGTTGTTATCAGTTCTTTTTTACAGAAACAATGATGTGTTTCTCCCACTTATTCAATGTGCTTTGTAAACCAATGTGTATGTGGTCCACTGCCTTGGGCTGCCATTATTAACCTTTCATTCTTTGGTTGCATCTCACAAAATAATTGTAGAATTCTTGTTTGTCAAAAGACGTATTAAGTAAATTACTATTCCTGATAAAAATAAGTTTGATCCAGAAGATCTCTATACTTGCCATTATATTTATGGCTTTTCTACATTTCTTTACTTCTTATCTGATCCTTCTCTCTATATTCTTTCTTTGTTTTTTTTTGGCACATTCAGTTGCTGTTTGACCTTTTGTATACTTCCGGTTTGATTTTCCATTCCCACTTGACATCGGAATGCTTTTGCTAAACCAAGCAGAGAGGTAATTTTAGACTTCCTGTCCTCATGTTCTAAAATTTTCACTATGTTTGGATCTGATGAGGTCAGCAGATATGTATGCAGTCCCACAACTGCAGATCTATACATGTAATCAGTTTTGATGAGGCATTTAGGTATGGATGTGCAAGTTTTTTGAAATGATAAATCAAAATGTGCTGGCTATATTGCAGTCTTTCTATTAGCTGGGAAATCTTGCATGGATGCTCTTTTTGATTTTAGCAGTACTATCATTCTTTGCAGAATTTCATAGAAGATGTTGACATACATTGGTCCTTTTGATGTTGAAAATCTACAGAACTAGAAACCAAATTGCATTTATCAGTCTCAGCTGGTATTTTACTAAATATACATATTCTTCAGGAATATATTCTGAATGGGTAAGAGATGATACATTTTAAATATGCAGCAGTAATGATAACAATTCTATAGGAGTCTCTTACAAGTACTGCTTTAATTTAAGTTGGTATTTTAAAATCAACCACGAAACCATTCCTGGATTGAATTTCTAATCCATAATCCTAAATACTTCATTTTATCATGTCCCTATAAATATGGATATTGTTGAACCAATTTTTGTGTGAGTATATAATTTACCACTATTGCCTTTGTTTTTAGCTTCATTAATTTTGTATCCCCAAGAAGATCTGAAACTGTCTTAAAGTGTTCCACAACACTGTAATGTACCTTTCTGGTTTTGTCATGTATAAAATATCATCTGTAAACAGAGCCAGCTTTCCCTAACTACCATACCAATTATATCCTTGAATTTCCGAGTCCCTTATTTTCTTTGGCAATGGTTCTAAATATAATGCAAACAACAAAGGGGAAAGCGGGCAACCCTGCCTGGTTCCTCTACTCAAGCAGAAATTATCAGAGAGGACACCACCCACTTTAATTTGCTCCATAATTTTTTGGTAGTAGTGCATATTTTCACAGCGGTATTATGCATTCATATTGAACAAAAAGAATATAGTAAAAGGCAGCTTGTCTGCTCAAATAGGTTAACAGCAAATGCCAGGTATTTTAAGAAAGAAAGTATGTTTGTTAAAAAGAAATTTAGTGATAAAGAATATTCACTTAAATTATTTGGAAAAGTACATAATAAGGTGGCTTTGCACTATATTGACATATATACTCCTTTTTCCAATGATGAAGGTAGTGATCAAATGGCTGTAAATTTGTCCTTATAACTAGTAAACATACCCTAGATTAATTTGCCATTAAAGAAGTTGTACAAAATCATTGCAGAATTCTTGTTTGTCAAAGACGTATAAAGTAAATTATTCTGAGTCCCTTTTTTTTGCAAACAAAAGGAAGAGAAATATTAAAAATGTATAAGAATTAAGGAACTATATCAAGCTATCAGCAGATAATTTAAAATGTCCTTTCTGTTGCGGCTGTAGTTACAATGTATTCTTTTGGCTAACAGCCCTCATTATTTTTACCTTCCTGTTTACATGTCAATCAGGCATAGCTTTGTATGTTGTTGTTGTTTGTCTTTCGGCTTTTCCCGGTAAGTGTTTGCCACAGCGGAACTCCGGCCCGCTAATGATTGGCAGTAGATTTTTACGAAATGCCGAGGTGCCAGCTCGACGCTCAACCTTCAACGAAGGCATGCCCATTTACGCATGCATGTCTTTCATACGCTACCCAACCGCGGGGAGGACATGCAGACTCCACACAGAAGGCACTCCCAAGCCCAGCCGAGAATCGAAAGGGAGAACCTCTTGCTGTGAAGTAACAACGCTACCTCCGTACCACCGTGGCATAACATACCAAGATTTATACTATTAAAAAGGAGAATACAATTATGCATTTAACAGGCATTCTACTGATTCCATTAATTAAAAAAAGTCTATGTTTTGATTAAACTTTTGTTTGAAAAAAGAGGAAGTAATGTGCCTTGTTAGATATAATAGATTATGGATGGCAGATCCTTTTCAATGCCCATGTTTAAATAAAACTATTAATTCTAGTGACTTTAAATAGGATCATTTGTGCATTAGTTGACTAGCTTTTTCATAGTAGCTTTTAATGTTATTATTAAATTTAACCAACTTGAATTTATTTTAAAACTTCTTTTAGTGTTTTACATTAGGCACTTCTTGATTGTTACTAGATTGTCACTTGATTTTTTGGTAATGCTATTTACATTTTTTATATTCAAGATATAGGCAATCTGATGAAAAGGGGAAATCAATAACTTGGTGGAAATAAATGGTGATTTTTATATTGTATAACCCAAGTTGCTGCATGACTTTTTGCTTTGTATTGTTTTGAATATGCCTTAGTCAAATTGCTTTCTTTCATTTGGGTTTTTTTGGGTTTTCTCCTTCTGAATGCATACAGAAGCAGCTGATGCTAACTATATACATATATATATATATATATATATATACACTTATATATACATATACACACACACACACACACACACACACACACACACACACACACACACACACACACACACACACACATACACACATGCACACAGATCGTATAGCTTATCAAGACCCACAAGACAAATGGACAGCTGAAAATTCTGAAGAAGAGACACAATTTTGTAGCCCTGTGTGAAGTGTGGGCAAGCTTGTCACTTTGACCAGCTTACCTAATTTAATATCTTCCAGTGTCTTACGGCATCTGGGGAAATTCGATAAATTCAACAAAATTGCGTGTTTGTTTAGCAGGACTCAATAAACCACATGGTTACTTATTTTGAAGAATATATATGTAATGCAGATGTTAAGATAAGAGTCAGGTGACTGCAAATACATATGTCTAGATATATTAAAATAATATTTTTGAAAGGGTATCCTTTGAAAAGCATAAACAAGAATGGCTGCAATATCTGTATTTCTGTGAATTACTGGATAACATATATAAAGCATGCATCTTTAAAAGCAACATGGGCTTTTTGCTACTAAACATGTTGTTAAATTGGCTAAGCTATAGAATTTGTTACCCCTTGTTAACCCTGACTGATTTACTCAGAAATGTTTTAATTTACAAACATGGGTACATGGCATTGGTATTTAAATTTTTGATCTTAAAAAGTGGTATTTTATAGAAAAGCACTTGATTTCCTTTTTAAACTTTGAACGTGTAATTAAAATAAGAGGAGTTCTACAATAACTTACTTGTGCTTTTTTAATCCGTGTTTTGTCTAGTCTACAATTTTATATTTTCTGGTAAGGCTTCTGGGCTGTTACAAGATAAATATAACCTTAATGGCTTAAGGGAATGTTTGGAAATTTCATAAGCCTCTAAGGATTGTGGTTTAGAAAAGTAGCCCGACTCAAAACTACCTTGTCATCAACATGTATTTCCACACCCCATACTTTAAATTTTTTATCTTTTTTATTCTTTTTTATATACAAAGGGTGATATTTATAGTCCTGGACTCTGTATGTTTGTGGTATTAATCCTTGAAGAGTGGAGCTGTGTCCTTATGCAAATAAGGTCAGCAGAGGTTATTCACGCTCACTACGAAAACATGGAGGTGTTTTGATAAATATGACTCACTGTGGCAAAGGTGTAGCACTCTTAAAGCATAAGCATTACTGGGAGAATTACTATGAGGATATGGTGCCTTAGACATTGATATACTACTATCATTCATAGAGATAAATATAAAAGGGCCTCAGTTGCATACAAAATACATAAAAGACCCTGAACTTATGTGAGTAAGCACCATATTACCCAGGGAATAGGCTAGTTACGGGGCAAATTAGTTATGGAATTGCTGACTAGAAGGGGAAAAAAATGGAAAGTAAATGGAAAATTCCAGAGTTGAGTTTACATAGTGGTGTATTGCACTGAACTCTAGTTCAGAGGGTCCTGGGTTCAGTACTTGGCAGGGGTGTATTTTTTTTTAGAGCTGAGTTAGCCTAGTGCTGTATTGCACTGAACTGTAGTTCAGAGGGTCCTGGGTTCAATACTTGACAAAGGTGTAATTTTGGATGGTGCAGTGTTGCAGCGGTAGTGTTGTCACCTTACAGCAAGAGGTTCTCCAGTTCGATTCACTGCTTTAATACTTTCTGTGTGGAGTCTACATGTCCTCCCTGTGTTCATGTGGGTTCTTTCCGTGTACTCCAGTTTCCTCCCATGTTACAAAGACATACGCCTGGAATGTTTCTCCCTGGGTCTCTGCTGAAAATTGGCTTTGTTCCAAGTCAGACTTTCCTGGTAAATAAATGTTAAATAAAATAAATAAAATAAAAACTGTTCAAAACGAGGAAACATTACTGACTTCACTTCAAGAGATGTTTGTTTTATTTATACAATGGACATAATAGCTTTAGTGAATATTGTAAACCTCTCATTTGTAAATGGGAAATCATTACAACAGCAGTGGAAATGTGATTGTTGATAAAATAATTCATATCGGCCTTATTTAGTTCTTGTGCATACATGTTCAAACTACTGAAGGGATTGCTGAAGAAATTGGTGTGATTTAGTACTTGTGCATACACGGTCCATCTACTGAAGGGATTGCTGAAGAAATTGGTGTGATTTAGCACTTGTGCATACACGGTCCATCTACTGAATGGATTGCTGTGGAAATTAGTGTCATTTAGTGCTTGAGCAGACATGGTTAAATTACTTAAGGGATTTTCGTGGAAACTGCTGTCTTTTGAGTACTTCTGCATGGACATTTAAACTATTGAAGGCATCACTGGAGAAAATAATTTACTTGGTGTCATTTAATGCTTGTGCATACCTGGCCAAACGTCTGAAGGGATTGCTGGGAAAAATAATTTATATTTTTGTCATTTAGTGCTTGTGTATACATGGGGGTTGTGTCAGCATGATTTCTTTTACCAGTAATTCAAGTTAATGGACTGCAAAGTAGATATAAGACACACAGCTATGCTTTTAACAAGTGCATATGATGTGGTTATTTTTTTTCTAGAAATTATAAGAACAATTTCTTAGCATACACCATTTTGCACAATTTCTCATTTGCATCTTACTATAGTTAATTTGCTTACGCTAAGTCACGGGCATTGTGTAGTACTGCAAATGTCCTCTGTGAATCACTGCCTAATTATGCCCACTAGCTGACTATGCAGTTACCCCTAATGCATTCATGTAATGACTATGAATACCAGCCTAACTTTCTTATATTATCTGTCTACCACAACTGTTTTTCACGTACAGGTACAGAAATGTGCACGCGCGCACACACACACACACACACACACACACACACACACACACACACACACACACACACGTGCACACACATGCACATGAGTCTTTTATGACATGTGATTTGCACAGCTGACACCTTCTCTAGAGCTTCATCCAAGAAATATATTTAACACATCCTGTGCATTTACTTAAATGATGCTAGCTATCTTATGCTTTATTTACTATGAAGGTAAAACTGAACCCTTGATTAAGCATATGTGACTGCGAAATGAATAACAACACTGTGTGTTATTTCTTGGTCCAGAAAATAGTGATATGCTATGGTTACATGGCTAAGCAATGCTGCTGCAATGTTCTGAATATCATATTGACTGTGTAATTTAAATCTATAAGCCTATGCTGACTATAGTTCTGTTAATAAGCTGTAATATGGAGTGCTCATTATATTTGGGACTTCAATACTAAAAATGATGATCAATAAAGCAAAATCACTGAGAAAGAAACAACTTCCCTTTAATAGTGTACAGCAGAGCTTAACACAACAATAGCTAGTTTCACGTGAGTATACTAGACATGACCACTGCAAGGAAGCACCTTTTAAGCGATTACACAAACAACATGTAACATATGTAAGCAAAGCAAATAAATTATATAAATAAACTGAATGCAGGACAGACAGTAAAAAAAAAAAAATTATAGTACTTTCAGTATGGCAGTTTAGAAAACTTTTTGTTTTACAACTACAATATGAACTGGCACCTCACCTAAGTGTCATGTTTAATCATAGCGTCACCTCAGGTTTCGTGCCCACTGAGTGGCGCAGAGCTACATTTATCCCACTCCACAAGAGGGGATCCACCTTGGATCCCGGAAACTACCGTCCCATCAGTCTGACGAGCCTGATCTGCAAGGCCATGGAGCATATTATCATGGAACTTATAAACAAAGACATTGGCAACCTTCAAACACTGGACCCCACCCAGTTTGGGTTTGTGAAGGGCTGATCTTGTCTCCTGAACCTAATTGACTTCTTCGAATCAGTCTCCAGAGCCATGGACAAGGGTAAGGTGGTCCACACAGCATATCTAGACCTCGCCAAGGCCTTTGACACCATCCCCCACTCTGGAATCATAGATAAACTTACTAAGCTGGGCATTAATCCCTACATCACCCAATGGGTTGCCAACTGGCTTACTGACAGAACCCACACTGTAAAAGTAGCCGACTCCAAATCCAGCTCCAGAAAGTGACAAGTGGAGTACCTCAGGGTTCAGTCCTGGGACCACTCTTGTTTGGCATCTTCTTCTCTGAAGTACAGGCCAACACTAAGGGACTCTGGCTAACAAAGTTCACAGATGACTGCAAACTGGGAGCCATTATTGAATCCCCAAATTATGCGGATTCTCCACAAAAGGGCCATGGGCTCAAGCTCAATGCCAAGAAATGTATAGTTATCCCCTTTGGGAAAAAATATGTACCCGTGAATTACCACATAGGTGGCAGTACACTAAACACAGAAAGTGTGATAAGAGACTTAGGGACACAGGTGGACAGTGGTCTCACCTTTGATAACCACATCGCCACAACAGTCAGGAAATCCTTCTATGTGGCACACCTCATCACTAATGGCTTTTTATTGAGAAAAAAGGAGGTCATTGTCCCACTGTACTCATCCCTCATTAGACCCATTATAGAATACAATGCCCCATTTGGTATGTACCTCTCAAGACATCTGCAACAACTGGAAAGGCCGCAGAAATACCTCACTAAGAATCACAGGCCTAAAGCAGATGCTCTACGCTGACCGCCTTAAAAAACTCCAGCTATACTCTGTCACATATCGTCTATTCAGAGGCGATCTCTGCTTAACATACAAGGCCATGTCAAACCCAGAGCTGTTGGACATGCTACACTTAAAGAAATCCCAATCCCTCAGAGCCACACGTTCCAGGGATCTAAACCTTGTCATCACAATAAACAAAACTTGCTGGAGGGATAGGTTCCTGACCCAGGGACTCCCCAGACTCTGGAATTGACTACCCATACATGTCAAGCAGAGTGCCTCTTTGGCCCTCTTCAAAAGGAACCTTGATGGTTGGATGGGAGAAAGAAAATTCACCCTGGGGATCACGTCAGTCACCCTGCTAGACAGGAGTCCAGGGAAGTAAATAGTGTGGGAAGAAATAGCCAGGGAATTGTTATGGCTAGGCTTGTATAGGCCCTAGGGCCGATAGCCTGGTACCACCCTATGAACCTATGAACCTACATAGTCCAAAAGTAACAAATAATGAAAACAAAATACAAGACAAGAATAAAGAAAACCAGAATGCAGCTAGAAATATTAGGATGTTATCCGATTAGGATACAAACCAACATACCTAAGAAATATAGTACCTTTAACACCCCCATTCACCCTCAATTGAGGAATCTAGAATATAATATTGAGAAACAAATCAGGGACAAAATTAGGTTTAATAATAACACAACCAACTTGGAAGTGGGTGAAAAGCTATTGTTAACAACTTTGAGAGAAGATCCAAATATTAGGATCATGGAACCAGACAAGGGTGGGTGGATCATAATAATGGATAAGATAATCTATGATGGTAAAATGTATTCTATCCTACACGATGTTTGCAGGTACAGTAAAGTATCTATTAATGAAATAAATATTTCATACAAAAAGATAGATTTGGCCTTCAAAGATTTATTTGATCAGGGGGTAATAGATTATGATACTTATTTGTACTTATTTCTACAAAACACCTAGGGTACCCTTTATTTTTGGGGTACCCAAAGTTCATAAAGATGTCTCTGATCCCCCTTTAAGACCCATTGTAGCATCCAAGGGTTCCAAGATTTCTCCTTTGTCCAAATTTTTAGATTGGAAAATGAAATTATTGTGAGGTAAAGATAAACATTTATTAAAAGATTCCTGGGAGTTCCTAAGAAAAATTACTCCAGATTTAAAGGTATCAAACCTCAAATGTGTTACTATTGATGTAACTGATTTATTTTCTGTTATACCCCACAATGTGGGGTTAGCTTGGTTTGAAGAGGCTCTCCGACATGGTCCAGGGACCAGTGAAAACAATCTCTATACAATTCTTGAACTGGCTGAACTTGTCCTGAATAACAATTTTCTGTATTTCTAAGGTGAATTTTTCAAACGGGAATCTGGGGTGGCCATGGAGGCCAATTGTGGCTCCACCTATGCAAACATAGTTTAGTCTGTATGTGAGAAAAAAATTATAAGTAATAGTAAATACGCCAAGTATTGGAACCTATACACCAGATTTCTGGATGATATATGTATTTTTGGACTGGCACAGATGAATTATTAAAAGAATTTATTGGGTACTTAAATCAAAGTACCACTTTTTTGCAATTAACACACCAAGTGACTATCAGTCATGTTAATTATCTAGATGTTTCTTTACATGTGACTGAAAATGGGTTTAATTCTACCATATGTAGGAAACCCACCTTTTCCAATACTTACATTAGGTTTACTAGCGCCCACCCTTTATATCAAAAGAAGAGTATTGTAAAAGGACAGTATGTCCGGGCTTGCCGTATGACATCTAATGAAGAAGACTTAATTAGAGAATGTGATTTATTTATGAAAATGTTTTTGGAAAGGGGATATCCTATTGAATTAAATATGGACATACAAAGGGAAGTGTGTTCCAATAGACAAGGTAAATATAAACCCATTTTAGGGATGGGATCAATACAACCTAATTCCCACAATGATAGTCAACAGGAAGGTGAGACCGGTTCAGGATACAATAGCACTTTTGTTACCAACTTTAGTGCTAATGCTTATGCAATCAAAAACATTGTAGAAAGTGAATGGGCTAAATTTAATGAATTCACAGATTTACCTAACTTAAAGGGGAAAACAGTTAAAACAGTTTTTCGGAAAGGTTATAACATAAAGAACTTTTTAGAAAATACCAAATATCCTTCTGTATTTTCTAGTAAATGTAAAGGTACATATAAGTGTTGTGCATGCCCTCAATGTAAATACATTATACATAAACAAGAAATATTTTTGACAGCTAGGAAAAGATGGATAACAGCATCTAATTATTCTAATTGTAATTCCTAGGGGTTGGTATACATTGCTATGTGTGAGGGTTGTGAGGGATTCTATGTAGGAAAAACTGAAAGAACTTTAAAACGTAGAATATATGAACATATGAATGACACCCAGAAGCAAAGTTCTAGGAATGCCCTATATAAACACACCCTCCAATGTCCCCAAGCTAAATTTCATTTTTATGTGGTAGAAATTGTTCCCAAAGAGCCTAGGGGAGGCCCCTGGGAAATAAAATTAGAATTTAATGAGACATATTGGCAAATTACTTTAGAAGCCAACAAGCCTCCGGGCATGAATGACCACATATCCATTGCCCCTTTACTTAAACTTAGATCTGCGAAATTATAGTATAAATAATTAAAAGAATGTTAGTGATAAAAAATATCTTACATATATAATCCATATACATTCCATTTATACTGGATTTTATTGCTATATATTGCACATTACCTTTTATATACAGTTTATATGTGTTTCTACAATACAATACATTTTGTAGTTTTTATTGTTTTTTTTTTAATTTTAGTATAAAATTATTTATAATATATATTAGTGTAAGTGTTTTTATATTTAAAGTCAATTAATAATGTCATGGAACTGGTTAATATTTATACAAATAACTAATTCAAATGCAATTTTAACCAAGGGTTCTTTAAAGGTTTAATTAGTTAATTGAATGAGTATTTTAATCAAGATGTATAAAAAGGAAGTGATGAAATGATGTTTCTTTTATATCTGATGAAGTTCGAGTGTAACTCCTACGAAAATGTGTTGTGGCATTTAGCAACCTTTATATATTTTTGAAAATGTTGTGGCAGTTTTCTTCTGACATTTCAATAAATTGGACTTTTATTTCTTGGTGACACCATCATTTAACCAGAAAACATCTAGTGGCAGTTTTCTATGTATTCTCATATTTACTGGACAGGTATCCTGTGGTTCGTTCACAACGACTGGTACTTTTGTTTGTTAGTGCTTTTCTACCAGGCCTACTCCATTTTAACTTGGCAGCTAGAAATATTAATTACAAATGAATTGATAATACTGTGCCATATCTAAGAAACACAAATGAGTACTCTGTAATAAAACTGTATAAAAATAAACATGCTCTACAGACCTTAAAAATAAACATAGTTTAAGACTGTTACAAAAGAGAAATAAATCATAAAATCTGAATGTCGAATTATTTCTCTCATCAAAAGAATGCATATTAAAGCAAGAAAATGTTCAGTAATGCATAATTGTGAAGTATAAGATAAAAACTACAAGAAATACTTGTAGCTTTCTCTAATTTTTGGTTAAAGATTATGTACAGTTTACCCATAGCTTTCATTATTTTGTCTTATTTATGTCTCGAGTGAACCATGCCATACATGGGTATAAATGACATACATGGGTCTAAATGACATACATGGGTCTAAATGACATACATGGGTATAAATGGCATACATGGGTCTAAATGACATACATGGGTATAAATGGCATACATGGGTCTAAATGACATACATGGGTCTAAATGACATACATGGGTATAAATGACATACATGGGTCTAAATGACATACATGGGTCTAAATGACATACATGGGTATAAATGGCATACATGGGTCTAAATGACATACATGGGTCTAAATGACATACATGGGTCTAAATGACATACATGGGTCTAAATGACATACATGGGTATAAATGGCAACTAGTTATCCTACATCATGGCATTTAAAGATACCCCCTCCATGTTAAACCTATCATCCAAATACATTTGCTGCAACATAAATAAAGGTGGTGTGAAAGGGTCCTTAATAGTTTTACCCCATACAGTCTTATTTTAATTTTATAGATAAATGCATGAAGAGGCTGAGTCCAATATGCTGATATAGGTAAATACATTACAGACAAGACAGTTGAACCAACAAAAAAAAAGTACAATATTACAAGAGATTTGGCATTCCTAACTTTTAAGAACTCTGCGAAGTAATGCATAACCCCCCCCCCCCCAAATATTTTAATTCTGGTATTTTTTGACTGATGATGTTCAATAAAAGTGAATGCTTTAGGGACATGATTTGGGATTAGTCTGAGTGGGCAGTGGTAAAAAACTTCATGTATTTGATCTTTCCTGATGCACAGAGGTACAGTAGATAGCAGAACCGGCTCACTGGTTCCCCAGTTTGAGCTTTGTCTAGGGTGCCAGCTGTGTGATGTCTGCATGTCCTCACTGTGCTTACATAGGTTCTCTCTCTCTCTTTCTGTGCTGGTTTCCTTCCACAATCCAAAAGTATGCTGTAGGTGTGTCAGGGTGGTAAGGGACCTTAAATTGTCTGTAGGTTTGAGTGCATGCATGCATGATATGCAAGAAAGACCTGCCAACCTATTTTTGTTTTCCCCCTTTGCCTTAAAAGCTATGCAGGTAGTTGTGGCTTTCCTTGGTTATGTTTTAGTAGTCAGTTGTGACTCAAAACAGAGAGAGAGAGAGAGAGAGAGAGAGAGACAGAAGTTCAGGATGATGCAGTTTTGAGCTAACCACATTAATACTTTATTGAAGACTATTTGTAATTTTTATTGCACAATAATTATGTCACGATCTATATTGTTGTCTGCATATGTCATTTGGCAAAAGTTTTACACTGGATGCCCTTCCTGATGTATCCCTCCCTATTCTTCCGGGTTTGGGACCAGAACAAAGAAATGTGCATCCCCAGGTAAGAGGAAAAGAGGAAGGCCTAAGATAAGGTTTATGGATGTGGTGAGAGAGGACATGCAGGTGGGTGGTGTTGCAGATCATGATGCCGAGGACAGGAGGAAATGGAAACAGGTGATCCCCTGTGGTGACTCCTAACAGGAACGACTGAAAGAAGAAGAAGGAGTAATGATGTCACAAGATGGCTATATCAGAGCAGCATAATGTATGAATTGAATAAGTGGGTTTATATCATAAGATTGACATCCAAAAATGTCGAATCACCTTTTGTCAACACAGAAATGTCGAACTTCCAGTTTGTCGAATGGCTAAATCACCAATTTCTTTCCAAGGGAAAGAAATTGGTTGACTGTTTTGTTACACCTGCCCTTTCCTCGACTGTAGTGTGGTGTCGGAGTTAGAATATTTAGTTAGGGGGGTGTGCGTGGCATATCCCCTCGATGGTGGGGGTGTGTGTGTGTGTGGGGGGGGTGAAGTTCCCCTAAATATGTTTGTTTTTATGTGGTGTTGTTTGTTCGCCTTCCAGTTTCTTTCCCTTGGAAAGAAATCGGTGATTTGGCCATTCGACAAACTGGGAGTTCAACATTTCCATGTCAATGAAAGGTGAGTCGACATTTTCGGATGTCGATGTTATGATATAGACCTGAATGAACTAAACAGGTAAACTTTGCTGCTGCATGTTATTTACAAACATTATATATATATAGGAGGGGTTCTGTTATTGAACTTTCTGGTACTATAACAGAAGGTATCTAAAGCAGAGATGCTTCGTTTCCAAGTCATTTATACAGAGTTTTCATTTAAATAGCTCTGGAACCACGTTAGACGTAATTCTTTATTACTGATCCTGAGACTTTTCAAACTATTATTTCAATAAAGCTGAATATATACTAGGTCTGAGATTGTAGGAAAGCAGAGAGTTTACCCTACGCCAAGGTACAGCAACCACAAATTTACATTGATGAATGCAGGGGTTGTAACATCTCTTCTAAAAATGGTTTAATAGTGGATGTAGCAGCACATTTTAAAAGTCATTGTTTAGGGGCGGGAATTAAAGTTTGGGGGTCACAATTTCAGGCCTTGTACTTATGTAAGCAAGCCTCTCAATCCATGGTATTTCAGTGGTGCAGATATGTATGAGTCTAAATTTACATCATTACTATATGATTTAAGATTCTTGAACACCATAGATTCATTCAGAATTACATTACATGAAACAATACATTTGTCATTTTTGTTTCTAATTATTTTGAGGAGAGAAATCTGTGTATTTGTCTTCTGAAAAACTATGTTGGGTGGTAGATAGTGTTCCCTATTGGTTTAGGAAAGTGCATTATTCATTGAATATTAGTATATCTTGCTGTTTTACAGAGGTTAGTTATTCATGGACTCTTTCTCAAGGGGAATTCAGTTTTAGTCAGCATGGGGGGCATGGTTAACAGACTATTTGACTTTTCAAAGGATGGTCTGCACTTATTGCCCCTAGGCTTCTAGATACTGGCTAATACTTTAGCCACCCCTTAGAGCCTTCTTAGGCAATGCCAAATGAATAAAACTGCCTAAGTAGCAAATAAAACGCAAAGAAACCTAAAGGTGTAAGAGCCTAAATAACAAACTCTACAACCTACAAGCTCTGGAAAACATTACCCAGACATGGTTTAAACTCACAGAAAGTATTCACATAGTGCAAGGCGTCAGTGCCTTCCACACATTTAGGCCATCAGCTGCGCATACAGAGACAAAGGGTGGAGGAGCCTCAGTCTATGCTAAAAACATACATAGCTCTACATTGGTTAAATATGACGATGTGCTGGAATTTATCCATGTGCAAATCACCTTAGAGAAAGTCCCATACTATATCCTGGCAAGCTATAGTTCACCATCTATATCCGTAAAATCCCGTAGCTTATATGTAGACTTGCTGGGGACACTCACCATTAAACTAAATACCCTATTCAAGGGAGACTTTACCCATATATAGACTGGGAAACATACACTGGCTCATACTTACAGGCACAACAATTCTTGGACTTTATTAACACAAATACCTTTGATCATATAGTATGTACACCCACCAGAGGCTCAAACATACTGGACTTGGTACTCATCAATATGGGAGAGTACTGCAACAGCAGGAGACAGTGAGGTAAAACCACAAAGCTGTCTCCTTCGAAATAAAAATCAATTCGGTAACTTGATAAACAATAGTTTATAAAAATTCAATGCCCTTCGCTTTCCAGAGCTCACTGCAACCTATGTGGAATTGTGCACAAAGACCCTGTACCTCCATGTAAACAGCTGTATAGAGGCTGCTGTATGTACTAGAAGTAAGCCTAAAACACACTCCAAAATCAAACCACACTGGTGGAATCTTAACCTTAATAGGCTATATAACAAAAGTAAAAAAGGTGTGGATAAAATCAGGAAGAGAAACTCCCATATTGCTTGGAGCCTCTAATTAAACTAAACAGGAAACTAAGAAGATTAATTTAGTCCATCAAGGGCAGTTATGAGGTCAAGCTAGCTTCAAAGGCTAAAGACAGCCACAGGGCCTTTTACAGCTATGTCTGAAACCTCAAAGGCAGCAAAAATCTATGTTCTGAACTGGAGGTCAGTGGTGCCACATAGTGGAGCAACATAGTGAATTTGCTGGCTGACAAATTCAGCTCAAACATCACCCCACATTCTCCCCTACCTCCCTCCATGAAATACCTACTAGCGTAACTACTGCAATTATTAACTGGGAGCAGGTCCTGGCGGCGTTTGTTAAAGTTAAAAGATAGCCTCAGTGGGCTACAGCAATATCCCAGAATGCTTCCTAAATAGCTGGAAAGATGACGTATCTGTACCAATTGAGCCACTTTTTAACTATACTATATTAAACAAAGCTCCTCATTAGCACTCTTCAAGAAAAATCTTGATGATTGGATGGGAAATAGGAAATTCACCCTGGGGATCACTTCTGTGGCTCTGTTCGACAGTGGCACAGGAGAATAATTTTCTTGGGTGGCAAAAGCCAGGGTACCTTTTTGGCTGGGCTTGTATAGGCCCCAGGGTCAATAGCTTCGTACCTACCTATGAACCTACAGCCTCAAAACAGTCATTGTACCATGAGAATGTAGGACTGCAATGCTTATCCCACTTCAGAAGGGTGGACCATCAGCCGAACCCAGAAATTAAAGACCTATTAAGCTGACTAATCTAATATGCAAAATCATGGAATGAATTGTCATGGAAATGATTAACAAATGTATAGACAACCTTCAGACATTGGACTCAACCCAGTCTGGCTTTGTAAACCTGGTGGACTTCTTTGAGAAAGTCACGAAAGGCAATGGATGAGAGGAAAACATCCACTGAGGTATAGCTGACAAACTCTCTGAACTGGCATAAGCCCCTACATAGGTCCCTGGATAGCCATGTGGCTCCCAGACAGGACCCAGGAAGTCAGGACTGGTGATACCTATTACCACCTCTACTAAGAGACCGGTCACCAGCAGAGTACCTTAGGGCTCAGTGTTGGGATTGCTCCTATCTGGCATCTACTTCTCAGAAGTGAAGTAACATCAAGGACCTTTGGCTAACCAAGTTCACAGGTGACTTCAGATTGGGAGCTATCATAGATTTTCCTCCATGACACAAATATCTTACAAGATGGTCTAACACAGATAAATTACTGGTGCCAAAGTTATAGATGAAAACGCAATGTCAAAAAATGCATTATAATGCCTTTTGGGAAAACTGCCACCAAGGCTAATTAATCCATAGATAAGACACCATTAAGAGTTGACCAAGTAGTCAGGGATCTGGCAACATATGTAGAAAGCAATCTGGCCTTTGACCAACATGTGGCCAGGGTAGTAAAAAATCATTCTGTGTTGTCCAACTTATAAATAAGGGCATAGCATCCATGTCCAAGGAAGTCATATTGCCCCTTCTTTGGCCCTTATCAGACCCATCAATGAGTATAATCCCCCTTCAGCATGGACCTGACCAAACATGCAACAATTGGAACACCCACAAAGGCTCCTTACCAGGAGAATCCAGGGTATAAGCACATTGTCTTATATCAATCGCCTTAAAGTCATATCTCTATTCGGTCACTCCTATAGGTTACTGAGAGGTGATCTATGCCTGTAATACAAGACATCCTTAGATCTAGTCTGATGGACCTTTTGCAAATCCACAGAATGAACAGCATAAAAAACACTAGATCCAAGGATTTAAATTTTCCTTGTAACATGAATAAAACATGTTTGTTTGACAAATATGTGTCTCAGAAGATCAGCATGCTCTGAATCCTATGCTTCCCATATCTGTGAAGCAGAGTTTATCCCTAATCCTACTGAACCATAACCTTGAACAAATAATTGGGAAATCAGAAATTCATCCAAGGTCAGGCCGCCATGTAAACCGACATACCTCCATAACCTCTGGAAACTTTCTAACTAACATAAACCCTTCTAATAAACGCCCATGATACAGAGGGACACAACTGTGTTTGATTGTTGGATTCCACGTCAAGGTTATAAAGGTTCTGGTGGTTGGTAGCCTAGTCTGTACTATAAACCTGTAAACCTAAGAAACTTTGCAAGTAAAGAGAGAAGTGTTATGGGTCAGCAGTTCCCATACCTCTCAACTGTCCAGATTTTTACAAAATGGCCAGATTTTTTCCTCATATTTTTGGTCTTTTCTTCACACATTTTTTAGTTTTCTGGTAAATTGTTGAGGTTTGAAGTCACTAAATAATACTAAATAATGACAAACATTTGAGTTTCAGACTTTAAATCCTTCAGAAAATACATCATAATTCCTTACTTGTTACAATAGAAACTTTCTAAGTTTATAGGAGCATTTTTTTTAAATCTCTCCCTATATTTGGGCCTTTGTCCTCCCATTATTTATGGCTTTGTCCAGATTTATTGTGCTTAGAGGTTAAGAGGTACGGCAGTTACACAAAATATTTGTTGGAAGAATGTAATTAGTTTTCTAAAAACTAGGGACTTTTTTACAATACTCTTGGCTGAAATCAAGTCAAAATTTTTACAGCTAGATCTTCTGATGCTAGGCATTTCAAAGGCAGGTTGTGCTGTCCAGCAGACCAAAAACTGGTGTCTTAGTCAGAGTCTCAAACTGAATACATAGAAATGCAACATTATTCCCTTCAACAAAAACAATGCTGCTTCACACTATCAAATCAACAACAATACCCTAAGTACCCATAAATTGGTAAGGAATCTGGGATCAGAAGTTGACTGCGACCTTAACTTCGACCACAATGTGTCTACTTTAGTAAAGAAGGCTTTCTACTAGGCACACTTGATTAGTGAAGGCATCACCTGAAGATCAATAGAGGTTATAACCACTCTATACTAACCAGTAATCTGACACATAATTGAGTATAATGCCCCTTTTCGCATGTACCGTACAAAGCACCTGCAGCAACTGGAGAGACTTTAGAGGTTTCTAACAAAGCAGATCAAGAGACTCCAACATATGTCATACACAGACTAACTAAAGTGCCTGTCACTACACTCTGTATCATATAGACTTCTTAGGGGAGACTTATGCCTGGCTTACAGAGCAATCTCAGACTCAAACTTAATGAAGTTGCTGCACAGCTGTAAATCAAATGGGACTAGAGCTACCCACTCCAGGGACCTAAATATGGCCTGTGACTTAAATAGGACATGCTGGAGGGACAGATTTGTCTCCCAGCAACTGCCACATCTTCGGAATAAGCTGCCAGTTCATGTGAAGCAGAACACTTCTATCACACTGTTCAAGAACCTGGATGAGTGGATGGGGGGGCACCATGAATTCTTACCAGAGATAACACCCACAGCCCTCCTGGACATGGGCAGTCTTTACTACATTAGACTGTCTCTTACCTGGCCTCTCTTTAACTGGCCTCCTCTTTAACCAGCCATCAAATTTCTGCCATAGTCCTAGCTAAAGTAAACAGAGATGAGCAACACTTCTGCCTCCTCTGGGCTAAATAATGACAGACGTTTGAGTTTTAAACTGCATATACATTACAAAAATACATACTCACATATATTGTTATTCTAGCTGATTTATAACCTATAAATATTATTTTGTATGCTTTTTCTGATTAAGCAGCCATATGTTTATCCAGCCTAACTTTCGGTCCCAGAGAGACCGGATAAGACGGAGTCTACTGTAAATGCAATCCTGGGTATTGTCTAGCATATCTATGGTATTATGTTGGGATGAATTGGCTAGGCTTGAAATGACCTCTGGGTTGATAGCCTAGCAAACTCCTATGATCCTATGATTCTATAAGATGATGTGGTTTTGATTGGAGGAAGTAACTTACACAAACTTAGTTTTATTGTGCCACAGCTGGCAGCACTAGTGAAACATTTGTTGATACAAACCAGTATTGGAAATGCAAGGTGTTAATTAATGCAATCTTATTTTTCTTGCAATAGTTCCAGATCCAGTGCTATGGTGATCCAGGGCTGAATTGTGCATTATATTGTATTGTAACCAAGGATCCATACTTTTAAGATTACTAAAGATGATATTATCACTAAATTTTAGTAGAGCTAATAGCTGTGATTGCACAAAGTATTTCCAGCCTCCCATATTGCAAATAAAGGTGCACAATCACTCATACTGTCTGAAATAATTAAAACACAAGCTAGTGATACTGATCAAGAGTGTAAAAATTAAACAAAGCAATAAACACCAAAACTTGAAAAAAAAAGCTGAGCAGACTGTATTCTGAAAATGGAAAAAACTGAATGGATTTACTTCCAAAAGACTGATGTCAGACTTGCTGCGCCTTGTCAACTGTCCATGATATTGCTTTATTTTTGCCATTTTAAATAGACAGCAACATTAGCAGGTTTAGAAATCTGAACGTCCATGCTGGCTATTGTTGCAATCTGTCAAGTGTAACGTCTTTGGATTCTAAGTAGTGTTTACATATAGTTCTGTAGCAGTAACATAAGTGGAAGGCTGTATGTTGCTCTTCGTTTTTTGTCAGGTGTAATTTAGCTACAGTTCATAGGATCATAGGAGGTTACTAGGCTATTAGCCCTGAGACCCTTATCAGCCTAGCAAAGAGTTTACTCCATGTTTAGACAAATCAGCACCCAATGCCCCTGTCCAGCAGGGACATGGGTGGAATCCCAGGAGCATATTTGCTGTTTCCCATCCAGTTATCCAGGTTGCGCTTAAAAAGAGGTAAAGGGGTACTCTGCTTGATGTGGAGAGGGGGTCTATTCCATAGATGAGGGAGTCTCTGGGACACAAATCTGTCCCACCAACAAGTCTTGTTGATGTCACAGACCAGGTTGAGGCCGCGCATGCGGGTTATTTGAGTGGAGCTTGAGTTGCGGATATGCAGCAGTCCCATTAAGGTGGGGTCCATGACTACCTTGTATGCCAGACAGAGGTAACCTCTGAGGAGTCTGTATAAAACTGAGTAGAGGGATAGGGCTTTTAGCCTATCTGTGTATGGTAGATGTTTGAGACCCTGGATTCTCCTGGTGAGGAACCTCTGTGGTCTCTCCAGCTGCTGCATGTGCTTTGCAAAGTACATGGCGAAAGGTGCGTTGTACTCAGTAATGGGCCTTATAAGGGAAGAATACATGGATGTTATGACCTCCTTGTCCCTGGATGAGATACTCTTACTTATGAGGTGGGCCATGTAGTAGGCTTTCCATACCACGGAAGCAACATGGTGGTCAAAAGTCAGGCTGCTATCAACCTGGGTGCTCAAATCCCTCATGACAGATGGAGTGCTTATGATGTTGTTATTAATGTGATAATTTGTGAAAACGTCACTCTCCCCAAAGGGGATGATGATGCATTTTTTGGTATTCAGCTTGAGGTCATGTTTCTGGCACCAGTCATTTGTCTGAGTGAGATCCTCTTGGAGGATGTCCACATCACTAAGGGATTGATGACAGCACCCAGCTTGCACTCATCTGTAAACTTGGTCAGCCATAGCCCACTGGTTTTGGCCTGCACCTCAGAAAAGTATATTCCAAATAACAGAGGCCCCAAGACCGAACCCTGGGGTACGCCTCTTCTTGCAGGTCTACTGCTTGAGGTGGCTTTCCCTATCTTGACTACGTCAGTTCTGTCAGTGAGCCAGTTTGCTACCCATCTGCTAACATATGGATCAATGCCTAGTTGAGAGAGTTTATGCATTATGCCCAAGTGGGGAATAGTGTCAAAGGCTTTGGCCAAGTCAAGGTAGGCGGTGTGCACTGTCTTCCCCTCGCCCATGGCTTTGGTGACTGTCTCAAAGAAGCCGACCAAATTTAACAGACATTACCTCCCCTTCACAAAGACAAACTGTGTGGGATCAAGTGTTTGGAGGTTGCCAATGTCCTTGTTAATGAGGTCCATGATAATCCATTCCATGGCCTTGTAGATCAGGCTAGTTAGGCTGATGGGTCTATAATTTCCAGGATCGGTGGATGCTCCACCTTTGTGTAAAGGGATAACAGTGACTGTCCTTCACTCCGCTAGGATGAAGCCAGTACTCAGGCTTTGGTTGAATAGGGTTCCTAATGGTTCTGCAAGTTTCTGCCTGAGTTCATGTAGGATGCAGCCTGGGATGTTATTGGGTCCCATGGAGGCAGTATTTTTTGCCTTTGATAGAGCAGTGATGACCTGTTCCCTAGATATAAGGGGAAGGGGGAAGGTACTGGGAATGTCCTAATTTACTGATGGGGGAACAGAGGGGTAAAGTTTTCGCTGAATCTGTCAGCCAGCAAGTTTGCTATATCTACGGCATTTGTATGTGTGGTGTCCTTGACCACCATTTCTGAACAGATCTGGGTGCTTCCTTTGAGATTGCGGATATATGTGAAGAAGGCTTTATGATTTTCTCTAGTAGATGTGGCCAACTTGGACTCGAAGTTTGCTTTGGAGGATTTCACTAGTGCTCTTATTTGCTTGTACAGACTAAGGAGACATTACTTCCAATTAGACACCTGTTCCCTCTTGTCTTGGACAGCAGTTTTTTTCCTTTTGTTATGGAGTTTATTTATTGCAGATGTCCACCAGACAGGTTTACTCTTCCTTGCAGAGGATGTCTTAGTCCTGTCAGATATTCCTGATTCCATGCATCTATATAAATGCTCGTATAGTGTTTTGGTGTAGTTTTGTATTCTGGTGTCAGTTCCTACAGAGGGGGAGGGAGCTGTGAAGTTGTTTATACCATCCCTCAGGAGGCTGTAATCAGCTTTGAAGAAGTTTTTATGTCTGATCCTAGCTAGAGGGGGGTTGGAAAGATGGTGACTTCAAAAGTGACCACTTTGTGGTTGGATCTTAATAGGGAGGATGATACTATAGGGATGCTGCAGTGGTTACTCATGTTGGTTAATACCAACTCCAAGATATTATCACCCCTTGTGGGGGTATCGAATAGCTGTTGCATTGATAAAATCAAGGAATCTCTGGGCATTTGTGCTCTGGCATGTGTAGTTCTTCCAGCCTATGTTTGGGAAGTTAAAGTCACCCAGGATCAGGGTAAAGGGTTGAATCTTGATAGAGTCGAACAGGTCGAAATAGGTGGATTGGGCCTCTTGAGTCAGATTTGGGGCCAGTAGCTAGCTATGATTTGAGTGGAGGTCTTGTCAATGGTTAACTGCACCTGGAGTGTCTCCTGTGCATCATACTACTTGACCAGCCTGGAGGTGTGTATGTCTTTAATGTATATTGAAACTCCACCTCCTTTGGCTTTACTGCCCACAGTTTGGGGTCTGAATGTATGATAGGATGAGTAACCAGGTAAGTCTGGGGTGCTGTCTGCAGCCTTGAACCAGGTCTCCGTGACTGCACATATGTCAGCATTCTCCATGGTTAGGAATGCTTGCAATGAGTGCAGTTCCATGTTTAGACTCCTAGCGGTAAGCAGCATGCTTTAATTTGTGTTTTGTTGAAATTTTTTTGTTGGTAGTTTTAACCTCATCACTTTTCCTAAAAAAAAGGCACTATAGGGGAGGCAAAAGCCTTTGCCAGAAGCCTGAAGGCCAGGTGAGACTGATGCAGGCCATCTCTAACAAAGCATCGTGGTCTGTCAGTCATATTTTCCCTGGCTGTCAGGTACTAGATCCCCCTGGAATGACACCAGAAACTAAGCCAATTGTTAAAGTCAATCATTTTCTGTTTGTATTGGGGTATTATTCTGGGTGATGGCAGAATGCTACTTAAGGCTAGGGACATACCTGCTTGGAACACAGTGAGCGAGCTCAATCATGTCTCTCTTCATATAGTCCAGAGAGGTATGTCTCAAGTCATTCATGCCAACATGGACTATGACAAAGTCATAACAGTACCTGTTGTTGAGAGACTTGAGTGAGTGTGTGATATGGCGGATTCTGGCACCTGAGAGACAACAAGATGCAGTTGAACAGTTTAGGGAACAGGCAACAAGCAAGTAGCAGGAAAAAGCAAAGCAAGATGAAGTAACAGAGTAGTAGAAGGAAACACAAATTAGAAAAAATATAAGCATCTTTTTTTTTTTTAATAAAGTTAAAAGGGAGAGAGCAGGGACAGAAGATAATTCAAGGTTAAGGGACTAAAGGATTTGGCCTTCCCAAATTATCTCTGTATTAGGTAGAATGAGCTAAAGAGATGGGACTGGGAGGAGTGTCCCTACTGGAATAGGGGGAGAAAAAACCAGTTTAGATTAGAAAACAATGCCAGCAAATGTATAAATAATTCAGTCAAGCAAAAATTAAGACAGTGCAGATCTCTGAACAGTTAAAAAGTGCCAAAAATATACTTATCAGCTCATATGTTAGTACTAAGCTAACTGCCCTTGCGAGCCATTTTAAGCCTAGCCAATTATCCCTTGTGAGACTCAAACACTGCACCGTGTGTTTGTAAGGCAAACACTTTAACCATTAGGCCACCCTCCCAACCCAAGCTCTATATTTCCAGACTGTTTGAGAAGCACTCTTAGTCAGAACACAAGGAGATTCTAGCGATGGTATGCAGCAATTTACAAACAGGGATTATTTTTATACCAGCAAGCCTTGAAACAATCAGATAACACAAAAGCTGTTAGGCCAGTTTATCAACTTTAAGAACACTACAGGAATAGGGGGAGAGAAAACCAGTTTAGATCAGAAAACAATGACAGCAAATATATAAATAATTCAGTCAAGCAAAAATTAAGACAGCGCAGAACTCTGAACAGTTAAAAAGTGCCAAAAATATACTTATCAGCTCTATATTTGCAGACTGTTTAAGAAGTACTCTCAGTCAGAACACAATGAGATTCTAGCAATGGTATGCTCCTTTATCTCTTCTTTATAGAATAATAGATATTTTGAGGAAGCTGTGTATCTGTTATATAACTCTGCAAAATTATTGAATTTCTACCTGGTATATTTGTGTGATGACTCAGCTGTAGCAGGAATATCCAGCAGAAAAAATAGATACTCTTGATTGTAGTCTTAAGTCCAGTATTAGTGATGCTTATCATTTGTATAGGTTAGTCCATATATCAATAATTTTGTTTTTGAACCTTTTATGTTTTATTGTTAATAGATAAGTACAAAGCCTAGCCAATTTTCTGAAAGGTGAGAATCAAACTCTGTACCTTGAGCTTTGGAGGTAAATACCTTAAAGGTCAGTCCATATATTTATTTTATTTTATTTATTTTACATTTGTTAACTGGGAAAATCCAACTGGATACATATCCATTTTCAGCGGAGGCCCGGGGAGATAAAGCTCCAAGTAACAGATAAACATTTAAAATGCAGGTTACAGTGATATTTAGCAATTTAGCAAAGATCAAAAGACAAAAACAAAATAGGTTACATATTTAAGAAAAAGTTCAAAGTAAGGTAACATTTAGATATGAGAAAGTCAACAACAAAGAGGGAGATGGAAAGAAATATAAAGGGAAAAATAAACATGTAAGAGTAGTGTGGGTATAGGAAAAGGATGACCATTAAGAAAGAAAGGAATAATGAAATAAGAGAAGGGTAGGTTAGGTAGGAAGCAGCAGAGGCTGAAAAGGAGGTTCTAGTCCTGATAATGGAAGCTAGAGTGATATAAAGGGGTAAAAGAATGTAATTGAAGGAGGGTAAGGGGAGGGTAAAGGGGGATTACATTTGAGAGCTAAAATGGATTAATAGATTCTTTGAGTAAAGTTGGGTTTGATAGGGACTAGGGAGTGAGGCAAACTTTTTGTCGTAACTCAGTCTGAATATTTTGTGGGTTAGTCAGGGTTTAGACATGGACATAGCCAGTCACTGTGCATGTGTGTGTTTAGAGATATTTTGAATTGAGGCGAGGAGCATTTAGCGGTTAGTTCAGCAGGAAGGGAGTTCCATTTTTTACCAGCAGAGTTGAAGAATAAGGAATCTCCAGCTGAGTTGTTGGCTTTGGTCGTTTGTACTAGCATTCTGCTGGATGAGCGAAGGGATGCTAGGTTGCAATATGGGGTAATAATATTAGCTAGACTGGGGTTGTAGGTAGGTTGGTGGAGAATTTTATGAATTACTATGAGTTGGTTATAGTATATTTGGTTGGGTAGTTCTAACCAGCCTAATTTGTGAAGATTATGACAGTGGTGGGTTTTGTATGCTGAGCCTGTGGTGAATCTTGCTATGTTGTTGTAGCAGCTAGTGGTTTTGTTGAGATTTGATTTGGATAGATTAGTGATGATGGGTGAGGCATAGAGAAGGGATGACAGAAGATGTGTGCGAGCTATGGCTGTTCTGGCAGTCGGGGTTAGAAATTTCTTAATCCTATACATGGAGCCTATTTTTTGTTTACTGTTTTAATGGTTTTGTTTATATGGGCATTGTAATTTAGACTGTTATCAATGATTATACCTAGCAGTTTAGTGCATGGTTCTGGAGAAATTATGGTGCCATTATGAGAAAAGACTGAAAATATTGGTGGTGTTAGCTTATGGGTGGGGGAGAAAAGTAGAAGTTTGGTTTTGTTTGGGTTCAATAAGAGCTGACAATTATTAAGCCAGTTCCCTACTTTGTTGAAGGTGGTTTGGGATAGGGATTGTAATTCTGTGGGAGTTGCGGCAGTGTAGATTAGTGTAGAGTCATCTGCGTATTGTATAGAAGTAGCATGAGGGATAACTTTGGGCAAGTCATTGGTGAAAATAGAGAAAAGGAGGGGACCCAGAATAGAACCTTGGGGTACTCCTAGGGTGACAGGTAAAAGGGGAGATAGATGATCTTTCCACAGGACTGCTTGTTGTCTACCATGCAGGTAAAAGTGGAACCAGTTGATTTTTGGGTTTTCTATGGATAGAGATTTGAGAGAGTCTAAGAGTAGGTTGTGGTTTACCATACTGAATGCTTTTGACAAATCAAAGAAGAGGGCAGAGGAAAGCAGGTTTTGACTGCAGTTGTGATTTATTGTGTGGGAGAAGGGGAGAAGGGCAGTGGTAGTACTGTGGGCTGGTCTGAAACCATGCTGGGATGAGGCTAGGAGATTATTGTGGGTGAGGTGGTTTAAAAGTTGCTTTTGTATGCATTTCTCCATTATTTTTGCTAGTGGAGATAGTATGGCGATAGGTCTGTAATTAGAAAGTTCAGTGGAGTTTCCACCTTTATAATATGAGCGATTTTCCAAATGGGGGAATGTAGGATTCCTGGATAGATCGATTGATTAAGATGGAGATAGGATAAGCTATTACATTAGCAGCCTTTTGTAGAAATTCTGCGGGAAGTAGGTCTGCTGCTGGGGGAGGGGGGTAGGTTTTAATTTCTTTAGTAAGGATTTGATATAGTCTGTAGGGATACACTCGAATTTTAAGGGGGGTTTACCTGATTAGGTGTAATTGTAGAAGAGGCAGAAGGAGATAGATTATTAACTAGGGATTTGACAGTTTTGGTGAAGAAAGTGTTGAAGCTATTTGCTACCGATTCAGGGGGTAGGTGTAAAGTAGTTGAGGGGGTGGGGGGTAGAAGATTTACCTAGGTGTAGTAGTTTAGTCAAACCTAACCAAAATGTTTGAGGTTGATTTTGGTGCTTTTGCTGTAAGTTGAAATAGTAGCTTTGCTTGTCTAGCAGAATGGATCTTTTTGCTTCATTTCTTAATTGTTTGAATAATATGTGGGCTTGAGGGGATTTGGTGGTTCTCCATGAGGTCCATGCTGTATTTCTGGCTGTAAGTTTTTGTCTAGTAGTATTGGTTAGCCATGGAGCTATTTTGTTTTTGGTTCTGATTCTACGTGTGGGAGCATAACTGTCTAGGATGGCCAGGAACCTGGTGTTGAAATCTGAGACTGCTTGGTCAAGGGGGAGTAGTTTAAGAC
This sequence comes from Protopterus annectens, assembly GCF_019279795.1. Classification (NCBI taxonomy): domain Eukaryota; kingdom Metazoa; phylum Chordata; order Ceratodontiformes; family Protopteridae; genus Protopterus; species Protopterus annectens. Next base: position 703,527,127 of record NC_056748.1, read on the forward strand.
TGGCCCATTTACATGAGCTTAAATCTGATATGAAACTATTTAGGTTAATGTTCTTTGTATATCTAAGAGTTTTAAAGGTGGTTTGGTGGGGCGAGTCATCTCTTTTTCTCATTATGTAGGTTAGCAGGTGATCGTTTATGACTTCAGGTTGGGTGCCTGATTTGTATAACTTAGGTTTGTTATTTATTAAGATCCAGTCTAAGATGCTTTCCTTATTGCTGGGTTTGTTGATTCTAGTGGGGGTAGTAATTGTTTGGGAGAAACCGTATAAGTTAATGTGTGTAGTGGGGAAGTTAGCTGAACAGGTTGTCCAGTCGATGTTGAAGTCTTGGGGGTGGGTGGAGGATAACCAATGGAGGGTACTTTCTAAGATGTTTATGTTATTGCCTGGGGGAATATAACTACACAGTAAGTTAATAGATATGTTATTGTTAAGTTGGATTCCTGAAAGGATAGTTTCGGTATTGGTGGCGACTAGGTCTTGTGGGATGCTAATTGTGGATAATTTGAGGGTGGATTTGTATAGAATGGCAACTCCCCCTCCTTTTCTGCCTTTTCGATCCATTCTAGTAATATTGTAGCCCGGGGGGGGTATTTTGTTTTCAGGGATGGTGGGTTTGAGCCAGGTTTCAGTAAGGCAGAAAACATCAGGGGAGTGGATATCTAGGAGAGCATGCAGCTCTTGGAGTTTATTTTTTATGCTTCTGATATTTAGGTGACAGACTAGAAATGCTTTGGGGGCATTATGTGAATTTCTTATGTTGATAGGAGTTTTTCTTTTGGTGTAAGTGGTGGCTGGTGAGTTTGGGCCCGGGTTAGGATGGATGTCGCCGTCAGCTATGAGGTTAGGTAATAAATTCCTTATGAGTTTGGTGAACTTCAGTAGGAGTTGGCAATAGCTTTTAGTCCTTGGGTTTAAGTAAGTAGCTTGTATAGGATGGAGAGGTTTTGGAGTAGCGCAGTAGGTGAGGAGGTGGGGTAGTATTACAGGAGGGGTGTGTGTTTGGGTATATATGGAAGTGACTGATGTTGGAAGCTGACAGTTAGGCAGGTAGTGGAATTTGTAGGCGGTAAGCATATAAAGTATCAAAATTGGGGGTATGAGGTAGTACAATGGTTTAAGTTTTGGAGTTGTTGAGGTGCTATGTATAGACATAGTGGCTAGTGTGCTAGATAGGCTAAGAGAATAAAAGTGTGGTGATGTAGTAGATTGAGTGTAAAAGAATTGGGAAAATGGGGATGGGTGATATGAAGGATGGGTTATGATAGGTTGAAAGTGGTTAGTGGGATTGACCAATTAGTGGGGTGTGTGGTTTGGTAAGTATAAGTGTAGGAGTAGTGGGGGTGGGTGGGAATTGGGGGCAGGGTAGGGGAAACCAATTTTGTTTTTGAACCTCTTATGTTTTATTGTTCATAGATAAGTTCTAAGCCTAGCCAGTTTCCTCAAAAGTGAGAATCAAACTCTGTACTTTGTGCTTTGGAGGCAAACACCTTAACCATTATGCCAACCTTCAACCCTAAAAGCATCTTTTAGCTGTATTCAAACCCTTAATAAACTCTGTTCTTTAAAGTCACTGCACTTGTGCCACAGAGGTAGGTTGATCTTTAGCTTTCAGGACTGGATCATCAATAGGCGACTCTGTATTGACTACAAAATCCTGGAATGTGACTCAAATATCAAATTACAAACTACATACCAATCTTGTCTTAAAAATGTATATTGGTTAAAACTTATCTTCTACAAGCTGGTGATCACAAATATGCTTAATCAGAGTGTCCATTGTTTACTTCCCAACCTCTGCTCCACCATTCTCACAGCTAACCATTTAATCTTCTATTATAGTCATATTATACTGTTTTTTCCAGCTTTTAGATCGATTCTACCAGCTCATCAAAAGTCAGTGCAGTACTGTTACAATGGCGTTAAGTTTTACATTGGGCCATAGGTCCAGCAATTTTATCTTAGTTCTACTCTTTTCCCATGTCTGCTGTGTAAAATAAGTGTTTGACTCAGCAGATTTTTACAGTTTTACTTAATTATCTGAAAAATAAATGAACACTAAACTAGAAAGCTTTCTTTCAGACCAGTGTTTTATACTTCACCAAATAACTCTGGGATACATTGTCATAACCATTTCTTTCTTTCTTTTTATCACAAATCTTCCTTATCACAATCTACTGTTACAGTGATCTCATATGCACTTTATCGCAGTCAGTAAAAGTCTGTTATATATTACCATATGATAAGGAACTAGCCGATTATTTCATAGTAATGATAAATTGATTTCTAGGTAGTCAGTCTACACTCAGCTTTGCTGAGTCCAAGATGTTCAATGCAGGAACTCGTTGATAGCTTATTACTAGTTGCTTTATTGCTAGAGAAAAGTATTTAGCAGTACAGAAGAGAAATGTAAATAATTTATTTTTGACATTGCTTGTCCTTATTCTTTATCTGTAAGAAAGCCATGTGAATTATAAAATCGCATCCTGAAACAAGGTCATATGGAAAACAAAATTTAGGTGGCTTATTCAGTTTCACTCCAGCACCATTAAAACTTATCTCACTACTGTGTACTGCATTAAGCCCATGGCAGAAGTGTAGTATCACGTCTTATGATTACCACAGACACAAGGCTGAACTAATTTGCTAAAAGTGTTTACTATTATGTTTGTGACAGTTGTTTCCAAAAATATAAAATACTTAGTTAAGTATTTCTGGAGTAGAGGCAGATGTATTTGACACATGACCAATTTAAGTCTTTGTTGTTTTCAAATAAAATACATGAATAATGTTTCAGGTATTTCTTTATTTTAGGAGAACATGTACATACATCCTCTTTCCACAAAACGTGTATTTCTTATTGCAGTTATAAATAAAAAAAAAATCAACATATTTCTAATCTTTATTTTAAATGTTGTGACGTTGAATATTTTAGACAAGCAAGAGTTAAAGCTCAACACTTCATTGCAGTTTTACAATATTTTACAAAGAGTAGGTTTTGTAGACTTTGAATTAATTCCATATTTTTAGAAATACAAGCATTTCTGATTGCTAATTTAATGATGGGATTTCTTCTTAAGGTGTCAGTTATATATCACATAAAAGGTGGATTAATTCCAATGAAAATAATTGATTTAGCTTGATACCTGCAGTCTGTGTCATAAATCCTCCATTATCACAATTTATTTCTTCAAGACAAGGGCACATTAAGCAGTTATCTGATACAGATAATGCTTTAGTGTACAAAACAATTTTCACTGCAGTACGTGCATGTACGTTTCTGTATGCCGAAAATGGGAGTAATCCAGATTTATTTCATTTTCTTATGCTTTGTATTTCTTTACTTCCTTGACTGACCTTTGTTTGACCCCCAACTACAAATTTGCTGAGAGTCTCCTCGTTGCAGTCTGTTACTTGCAGTCAGCCATGGTATCCCCCCAAACTGTCAACAGAGCCAGAATAAGCCATTTTAGAAGTTCTTCTTTCTGATGTTCCTTCTCTGGAATAAGTGTCTTAAGTAGAAGCATATTGATCTAAAGATGTTTAATAGATAAATAAGTACTCCTAGTACAACTAAAAGCAATGCCTGTAATGGGGTTTCAAGCAGTCCAACACCAGACCTTGAGGGTACTATTGATTTAAGAAAAGGTTTTATTAACTTATTTTTTGATTAATTCCATAATGACATTGTAAGTGCTATGGGGAGGTTCACATATCTGGAACACTGCTAATGATTGTTCACGGACACTACTCTTACCTTCTGGTTGTAAATATAGCCTTACCACTAAATCCCCCATTATCAATTTCATGTTTCTGTAATTGTATTTTAATTCTGAATGAGCTTGGTTCCAGTGGGCTGGTCTAGTTACCAGATTCAGCTAACAGAATGTTAATGACAGAAGGTAATCTGGGCAAATGATTTGCCCTACAACTCCAGAGTGCTTTTGCACAGCAGATGCATCAAGGATTAATAGTAATTATTATCTGAAGAAGTTCCCACTGAAGCTGGACTTTATAAAACTGCTACTGACAAAGATGAACCAAGGAACAGTTCCTCAGAACAGGAAAAAAAGTTGTACTTTGGATTCATATAAACCCTCTGTCCTAGTCACCAGACAAAGTCATGATACTGTTGACAATTGCTGGTGGCATTTTTTGTGTTTCTCATTCAGAGCAGACACTCAGCTGCTGGTGACCCTTTTAGAACAGAAACAAACTAATCTTCTTAGCCTTAGTGCTGCTTCCTTCTACTGTACTGTCTGGTGGACAGAGTGAGCGGCCTTCTCTGTCTACTATTGTTATCTATGTTCTAATTACATTCTTTCAGATCTTGTCATAGGCATGCATGAAGCAACCCTTTTATCAGCACCAGTGGTTTTCATGCTGTGTGGCATCTCAGCAGACAAAGGATGTGTATAACGTACCTGACAGCAAAGGCAGGCCACTTTAAATATTACATTTGTCACTGTTTCTTCCTGAGATATATGCCGATAACAGAAAAGTCCACAGACTAACCAGGACCATCCTCATCTCATACACTATATTGTACTTATGATAAAGCATCATCAGTACAGAAAAGTTACAATTTGAATAACATTGTCACTGCTTGGTAAAGGTAGAGTTGAAGGGTTATATTACAATGAGACAGAATGGACAATTTGTTATTCTAAGGTAGAAAATAGAACTAATTGATATAATAGACCCGTTTATAGTATCAAACATCTGAACTAGTTCAGTAATATGATGAGTGTGGTATTATCTTCTGGTGAAGTACCAGGGATGGTTCCCGACTTAGGACACCCTATATTATTTAACTATATACTACTGTCAAGATCTTTCAAAGGTGATTCAGGTCATTTTTGCACTACCTAAGGCCAGTAAATGATGTAAAGATCCTGTTGATAATGACACCTTCAGCTGTGAGTTCTGGAGCTGCAGGGATTTTTTTCTCACCATCAGGATATTGCTTGGCTACTGAAGGACCATGTTGACTGCATTAGCACAGCTAACATGAGCAAAATTTTCCAGGATCACAGCAGATCTGTACTTTATGCATACAGAATTTCAGCAACCTTCCATTGAGATTAATACCTTCTATGATATTGAGTTTATTCCTTCCAAAGGGAACTATCATCTACATTTATATTTTAAAGATTTTTAGAATCTGGATTATTAGCAGTACATCCATTAACTTACTGAGTTTCATAACGTTACTTGCTTTCTCTTTGACTGAAGCTCAATGTACATATGGATTTACTTTTTTTGCTGACTGAGTTGAAGTAGAGAGGTCATTAGGCCACCATAGTATTGGTGGTTACAGGAGACAAGGCACTCATTTTAGTTCTTCTGGCCCATGTTACCTACCGTGCAACTGATTTTACTTTTCCTTGCCTCGAATATGATTCCTCAGAATACCATAACAACGCCTCAGCACCAGCTAGTCTTTCTCGAATATGATTCCTCAGAATACCATAACAATGCCTCAGTGCCAGCTAGTCTTGTCCTGTTCATTAATGATTCATCATCAGTAATACTGTATAAGGTCAATCCTTTTTGAAGAGCGGCATTGAAGATGATTTGAATTCATCAAGAGGCACCGAAAGTATTGTGTCTGATAAGGGAAAAACATTATGTACTATGTACAATGGTAGAATCCATGAAAGTCGTGATCCCATTAGGCAACAATCCTTGACTGGGTGAAGGTATATCAGGAATTTACCCATGGTTAGTGTAGTATGATATTGAGAACACAGGAGTGGGTTATTAATATTATACAATGACATTATTTAAGAAGTAAATTGCTTACCTTTCTTAAATAATGTCTTTGTTGTAGGTTGAGGTCCTTTGCCTGTGTATGGGACTTGTGTTTCCATGCTAGCACCAAGTGCAGCAGAGGCAACCGAGAATAGAGAATCTGTATTGTTGTGCTTTTTTTGGTATTTAAAAAAAAGTTGAGGTTTTAATATGGACAGCACAGAAATACAAGGAAAATCAGATATGTTTCTGTTTCTTTAGTTTTGTAGAACATACCTGATTTGTCACATAATCAGCATTCTCCTCCAGAAGTCAAAATTTGGATTTGCTACCTAAATCCATTTCATCCCAATGTGTGCCTGTTTATTAGCAGGGAAAAACATACTAATATTTCACTTCTAAAAAATGAAAGGGTTTGATATGCCTTTCCATATTCAATGTTCAGCAATTACCATTTTAGTCTACAGCTTTCCCTGTCATAAATATGCCACATGAAAAATACAAATCATTCCAGCTTTGAGTTTCATAATTACATTTTCTCTAAACATCTTAACCCCTTAAACAATATAATTATCAAAATGCATAGTAGCCTTTTACTCCTGAGGCTTTTAGATCTTCAACTGACTTGATTTCTGTTTCTTGGTTCCTTTATCAGTCATTTGTCATATAGCTACAAAGAAATAATAGTGTCTTGCTACTCTGCAGGCATTGAACCTTTCAGGTACATTTACAGGTAATCCTTTCTCACCTTTTTATCTAAAAAGACAGATGTGCATCCAGATGTTTTGATATGATGCAAACAGGTATCTGCTGTAGGAACAAGACAACTTGTATAGCTTCCTCAGTCGAACCATGTGGTCAAAATCTGCAGGGCATCCAGTGATAGAGTGTGTCTCTTTTCCTGTCCAGTTCTCTCCTCTCCTTTCCGTTCCTCTTCTGTTTTCAGCTTCTGGAGCTTTAGATTTTTGAGTTTGAGGAAACTGGATTATTAGGAGAAAAATGCATGCACAGGAAAAATGTACAAACTTCAGTGAGATAGGTAGCAGAGGTCAGAAAATCCTGGATGTGAAAGTTTCCAGCAGTCAGCACTAACTACTGTCCTGTCATGTCACCAAGACATCCTGGGATCCATAAAGCTTTACAGATTATTCATTCTAAGGGTACCTTTCTCATGTTCTAATTATTTCATCCACAGTCATTCTTCAAGGCTATAAACATCATAGGTATGGCTGTCCCTTTCTCTGTCACTCTGTTTTTCTGTCTCTGTCTGTCTGAAGCATTTGTTTAGGGCCAGGCACACTGCAACAGCAATGAAGAAAATTGTTAACAGCAAATCTGATAGAGCAAATTCAAATATAGAAAAAAAAAATGGGTTTATATCAGTCCACGAGTGACTATTTCATCAAAGAAATTGTCATTGCAGCAAACAGACTTCAGTTTTTTAAGTTTTCTTAAATACTGTCACTTGATTTATGATTTACTTGTTTGTGACGTCAATGTGGATTTTTTTGTGTTATGAATCTGATTAGTGTAATGTTTTTCAGTTATCTGAACTGAGTTGCAGATTGAGTTGTCTGCAGTAAGATTTGCAATTCTGAAAATCAGGAGTAAAATAACTTTTCTGTACTGGTGGTCTTTTCCCTTCCTCTGGAGTTAGTACATTTAAGTAATATGGTATTTGATGCAGGACCATTGTTTTAGTAATATATTTTTTTAATCTTTTTGGCATTTATTTTGCAGAGATCCAAACCAATATCCCAGATGTAAAGTTGAATGAGTTTGCTGATGTCTGCAGTCTGGGCACTATTATCCACTAATCCACTAATGCTGAACAGCTCCTGCAAGGAAATATGCACATAGCTGCTGCAGCAAATACATTCTCAAACCAAATATACAAAAAATGCAGTGTAAACATGGCTGGGTTTGACACAACGGTTAAGATCTTTACCTTAAAGACCCAAAGTACAGGGTTTGATTCTGACCTTATATTATTGGCTAGGCTTAAAGTAATCTTTCAGGGCAGTTAGCTTAGTATTCACCTATGAAGATATTGAGCTGTTTCCACATGACATAAATGGTGCCCTTCTTTAGACACATATGATCATAAGAGACCTGGATACTTATGTAGACAGCTCTGGAACATTCATAATAATGCTTCCACCAGAGTCAGGAAATTCTTGTGCCAGGCTCAGTTAATTTCCAAGAGAATATCTTCAAGATCCAAAGAAGTCATCTTGCATCCATATTCCTTCCTTATCAGACCCATCATCGAATGCAGTGCTGCCTGTGGTGTGTGCAAATCCAATCATATCACTCAGCTGCAAAAGCCCTAAAGATTTTAGTAAAAATAAATAACTAAATGCAGGCCTTAAATCATTTGACCATCTTGATGGCCTAGCATGGCTCCCATTATACTCAATAGCCTACTCGCTGCTCCATGGTGTCCTGTTTTTTAGTTTTTCAGCCATGAAAGACCCAGTCTTATTTGACCTCCTATTTCTACACAATATCAGTAGCTCTACAGACATATGCAATAGGAACTTAAATCTACACAAGTAATAAACCAGACTCTCTGGAGGGATAACCTTTGGAATAAGTTACCACTACAGATCGAAGTAGAATTTTGGCTACCTTTAAGAGTACTCTTGATGATTGGATGGATAGACATACATTTACACTAGGGTTACCATGTATGGTCCAGCTTGACTGGGAAGTGGAAAGGTGGCAAGACTTTTAAATGTGTCTCCTTAAAGCTGAACGTGGCTAGGTATATTACAGGCCCCATGCTCGCTTATCTAGTATTATTCCTGTGTTCACATGTTTCCATAAGTCTGTATTAGTTACGTGGAGAGCTTTTGTTTCTGTGTGAGATTGCATAATCTGTTCATTAATCCTGTGACATTAATATGAAAAAACATTATCTTTTGTCAGGAAGTTCAACATGTATTTGGATGACATGATTAAGTGTCATAGTTGAAAGGTAAGATACTAAAAATGTTATAAGACACCAGGAGTTGAGTATTTTAGGCAGGGAGTAAAACTCAAATGTCTACCTACACAGCATAAACATTCGTACAATCAGAGGAAATGAGGGTGTCCAGCAAAGAGATGGATGGATGGATGGATGGATGGATGGATGGATGGAGGGATGGAGGGATGGATGGATGGATGGATGGATGGATGGATGGATGGATGGATGGATGGATGGATGGATGGATGGATTGTGTGAGAGAAGACCTGTGACAGTCAGGCATGACCGCTGAAGAAGTCAGGAGAATGAGAATGCAATAGTTGATGCAACACCCTGATTCCATGTAGAAAATGGAGAAAAAGAGGGGCGATGATGATGATGATGATTAATGCAAACAGCACAATGGAATGAATGTTTGAATAAGATTGAGCACAATATGTTAGTTAAAGAAGATAATTATTGATTGGGATGGCAAAAATGATACTGGATCTGCTGAGCAGACAAGATGTTATGCAGGATGAAGCACTGAATGAACAGCAGAAACGTTGTACGGTATTAAACACTTCACTGGAGTAATACAAATCTAAGGACAATTTAGATGTTACTTTAATCAGAGAACGTCTGCAAAAAATAGGCTTCCTTAGATTATTTCACCATTCTGTGCACAATTCATCTTGTTATGCACAAGTGGGTCAAGAATTCTTATAGGTTAAGAATGGATGTCATCTCTGGCAAAATAATAAGAGTAAGGTATAGTCAGTACGCAACATGGAGTGGGCCTAAATCTCTCAAGGAGTGATTTCAGGTGGACTCTTGATTGACAACCATTTCAGTGAATGTCTATAGTCCGAAATAAATGCTCTGAAATCATGATCATTTGTATAGAAGAACATGTCCTCCTGCATCCAGCATGTGAGGGAAACAAACACTCGAAGGTCACACAACAGTGGTGAAAAGAGAGAGCGCCATTGCTGCTGAAGGTGTGTTGAACTTGTTCTATCAGCATTCGTTGAAAGAGTTGTTGAAATATTAACACACCCATTTCAGGTTACAGTAACAAAACCAATGACAGAGAAGCTTTGGTACCATAAGGACATAAACTATATCTGCTAAATATTCTGTATTTGATTTTGTAATGGTAGTAGCATTGTCTCCATCTGAAAGCAGCAGTGCCTAGATACAGAGTTTCATACAGTTGATACCCTGGTTATAAGGTCTCAGGTAGGAGAATAACTTCCAGTAGTCACATTTCTCAAACATCATGAAGTTGCCAATAAAGGGAAACAGAGATTTGCATTATCTAAGTCAGTCAACATGCATGAAGATGACAGATAGCAGCACATGTATGTCTCACAGGACAGGAGAGACAAAGGGGTTTTGAAGAAAGTATGGTTATCAGAAACCAGCTGCCATTTTTAAAATGATGTGTTTTGGTGGCTAAGAGCCATAGTCCACATCTGTGAGGATGAGGGGTAATGGATAATGGGATGTAGAATGTTTTACCAAAAAAGGTTTACAAATACATGCACTAGGTTTTAATCAGAGGTAGCAAGGTGGCGCACTATGGGACTTTGGACATGTAAGGTAAAAGTGTAGTAGGGCTTAACTTATGGAAATGTCATTTTTACCTAGGAATCAAACAGAATGTAAATTTTCTAGAAGGAAGTGAAACAAGCAGCCCAGATGAGATCACCAATTATTTACATCAAGCAGAATTTCATGTAGTACATTAAACATTGCAATTAAGCTCCAAAACTGGGAAAAAGACAGGCTTTTAAAGCACATTTTCAATATCAGAAAGGTATTTTAACAATCTTTTGTTAAGTACCCCTCACTGCTAAGCACTAGTCTCAACCCAGAACATTAACAGCATGAAAAGCTTAACGCAAACAGGAATGGCCAACAGGTGTGTGCTACTGTGGAAATAATGCATTTCCAGGAGTGTTCTGAAGCCTGACACCTTAGATGGAGGGTCTCTACACCCTTGGAAGTGCATTATTTAGACATTAACACACACACTCTGAAGGGTATTATTGTGCTTAGAGAATGGGCTGTCTGTAATTTATTTACTTATTTTTTTTTATTACTATATTACTATATTTTTTAATATTTTTTATATAAAATTGTTCCTCCGCAGCTCTGTCTACTGTTTCAAATTTACCTTAGTACATGTAAAAGCTGTTGGAGGAAGTATTTTACATCTAGAATTTAAGGCTGGTAAGTATTTGATATCTACACACACTTTCTCTCTCAAACACATGGACACGCCAAACATTCAGAAGCAATGTACATTTAAAAACACTCATTTAAGAATGGAAAAATTTCTTACCTTCATAGCTCTCAACTCTCTACATGTTCAAAGAATTCCAGATTTTTATCTCATAACATTTTTGGTTTGCTGTCAAATCAGTGGTGATTGAAGTCGCTAAATAATGACATACATTTCAGTTTCAGAATTTATTTCCTTCAGAAAATGCATGTTAATACAAATTCTTTTATTCTAGTAACTTTCTAAGTTTATATGAGCAATACTTAAAATCTGTACCTGTTTTTGAACTTTTGTCCTCCCATTACTTTGTGCTTAATTCAGATTTCTTGAGGTAAGAAGATGAGGTGTACATCCCTCTTAGCTGCCGCCACTGCTCGATCACTCAACACACACTACACACACACACACACACACACACACACACACACACACACACACACACACACACACACACACACACACACACACACACA